>NC_088712.1:57864799-58089799 GCF_963576615.1 Watersipora subatra | reverse complement strand
TTTTGTGGGTTTTGTAGACGATCGTGTGAGCAATCTCTCAAAGACCGAGTATGATGTCTGCTTAGCTTACTGCAAGCGGAGACTGGGTGTGTCTTTAGTAGCATAGTTACACAAACAATGGTTATGTGACCTTGGCTAGATATAGCTAAGTCCAGTGGCATGGGAGCCTTGACAACCGGAAACATGCCTAGTTGCGGAGAGAAATTTCAAGTTTAATGTCATTTTTCTTGCCAAGAGTGGCCACTTTTGGAGATTTGGCTACAACCTTTTGTTTGCAGTTCAGGCATTTCAGATCACTAGTATTAGGCGGCTCACATGCATAGCGAGCGTTAAAAGCCTTTATGAACTTTATTAGCTGTGTGACTTCAGATAACTGGTGTTAAAAAAATGCAGAGTTACATCTGAAACTGTGGAAAACAGACGTCAAATTATTTTGCACTTTTTGATTAATCTTTTAGAGTGTAGAACAATTTAGCACGAGCGTGAAGCATGCATAAATGTAAACGCGAAATGATGAGGCATCAACAAGTTCTATTGAAGAGATCGTGGTTTCCATCTCACAGGTGTATATCGCTATAAGTTTCTGACCAGGAAACTATGAGATAGTTCCAAGCAATGATGTATATGAACACTAAGATAAGCTATATGGTAAATGCGACACCAGGAAATAAATACCCGTGATCAAATAGTACAAAACCAATGCTAAGGTAATAGAATCAACTTGATCATTTTATTTGTTTATTTGCTGGAGTGTTTGGTGTGTTTGCCTGATTCTCTAATCGCTGCTTTGAAGGAGCTGCTTTTCAGCAAGCCTAGAAGATGCTGGTCAAACGTTTGATTTTTAGTAGCAAAGGCAACAGAGCTGCAGTAAAACCTTCCACCTTGTGTATCTATTTTTAAATAGCCAAATCTCTTTTTTTCAACCTTTCTAACGCTCTTTGAAAAATTAAGGTTTTAGGTGGTTATCAAATGACTGTATTTCTTATGGCTGGTTCACGCCTTATCGCCGTATGACGAAGCTGTCTTCTGGGCAATTATTCAGCAAATATGTGCACAGTGAAATTGAGAAGCAACGCGGATATGCCAGAAAACATTGCAGTAGTAAAAATTTTCCTGATAGTTCGCCGAGCATCCATGACAGTCTGTGCAATATGCATTTCTTTAGTGATAATGATTGACTGTCACGGATTGCTCCTAAGCACTTTGCCGTAAATTTGTACATTTTTGAAGTATTCAGCACTTTATGAAGTACTCTAACATCTAATTAATCTGCTATCATTCAAATATATCTAAATACGCTTTGCAGTGTGATATATCAACACATTGCCATTACGAGCAAAACTTATCAAAATTCAGTTTGAAACTGCACCTTATCTTCTCCTAGATATCATCTTCAGCTGTCATTTGGAGACCCATTGTAGCTTTCTCTGAACACTTTGGCACCTATGAATCACTTTCTTGTCACGCGTATTTCACGCTACTTAATAAAAAAATTTAATTAGTTTTTCTATTTCTGATTTTTTGCTCCAATTTCCTCAACCTGCTAACACTCCACGTTGTGGGTGCTACTCTTTTCATCATAAAACTTGTTGTTATATTGGTGGAGCTGTTCTCCTTAGTTTTCAGTTCACTCGGCATCTACTTCCCAGCAGCATTGTGCCTTTTCAGTTAGCATATCCTTTCAGAAACAACGATGCAGATTAACTGATCAAACATGCATTTGCTTTTGTACAATCTACCTCAGAATTCTCATTAAAGGCCACATATATATGTTTTCAAATTCGAAACGAAGAAAAATTTTTAGGCACTAAAATCATTCAAAATTTTGTTAAGACTGATATTTTCATACATTGGTGTATGACTTACTTTTATACAGAATGTGAAGAAGAATTCTGAATGAAATCTAATCTCTTAAGTGTTGGCATGTTTCTCAAAGCAAAGTAGAGAAGAGCTGACCTGCGTATAAGTTACCACACAGCATTTTAAACACTAATGTAATAGTTTTGGGTTGAAGTTTTCAATAATTAAGAGAAGCTGTAAATATGGAACAATTTGTTTTTCTAATAACTTCTTTATTAAAGCGGAATATATATATCTTCAATTAAATTAAATTTAAATTTAATTTAGTTGGAAATAAAATTAAATTTAAATTGAAGATCCACTTAAATTTGATTTAAGTGGATTTAAATTTAAATTTAAATCCACTTAATTTAGCAGTTTTACAAATCTTAGCTATTTGAACACTTTGATAAAATTCTTCTCTTTTTGTAAATAGCATTTGGTTAGACATATACTGTATCTCTTGCAGGTTCACACAGCCAAGTTTAGTATAAACAACTTCAAAAACCTTCCTTTTACAGCTTACATAATAACGCACTATAGCACGTGGTATTACAAATTACATAAGTGTGCTATAGCATGACTCATGCAGCGATAAGAATGAACTTCTTCTACGGAAATCTTTATTACTATTTCAATTATGTCTGCATCCTGTGCTTTTCTATCAAACTGGTTTTAAAATGCCATAGAATTTACGCTGACATTTGGGGTCATCCACAAACATTCACATGTTGATATAATTTGTCTCCGTCATGCTACGAACTATAAGTCTAATCCTGTCAGTTTCCGATATCAGAGCACACAATGGCACAGGTAATCCTTGATGACAAGTTCAATATCTCATTTCTCAGAAAGTAGAGCATTCCGAGACATACATACAGCAATTTCTGCATAGTTTTTATTTATTTGAAACTGCACACTAGCAAATGGCTGTTTATGGCTATTTCCATTCTCCCTGTAGTCTACTGATATATTTGGCTTATACATCTGAGTAGGGGTGGCTGTCATTAGTTGTAACAATTTAAGTTCCAACAACAGAGGAATTCATTACATGGATAAACCTGTTTGAAATATCCAATACCGCACTCCTAAGTTATTGAGCATTTCTGTGAATTACATGTAGTTTATTCGCGACACATCTAGCAACGGGTTTAAGGGTCAATCACGTCAAATTTTAAAAGATTTGATCAGAAAGTACAAATATATTCTATTATGGGAGATTTTGTCTTTTAGGTGATCTGGCTGCCAGGATGTTGCAAGATTAAAATAGAAAAGTTTAACAAAAATAGTTAAAACGCTCAGAAGAAAAATACTTCTCCCAAAGTGATGTCAATATTCACATTTCCTGTTTATCCCTTTCATAGTTAAATCAAAGATCTCACTCAAGTTCTGGTGTTACGAGTCTTCATTGACATATATTTTACTTAGTGTTTGCTCAGGATTGTTGAAACCAAACCTCAAGTATAGCCTCAGATACATTGCTACATAAGTTTCAAACGATTTAAAAAATAGGTTGACCAAAAGTTGTTCCATTGATTTCATCTAAAAGCTGTGTAAACATGTGAGTAACCAATACTGATGATATCATATATTTACCACTTATAAACAATATGCACACCTATAATTGACTTCATTTGGAGTCTTTGCATGTCTTTTTTTCTGAGCATTTTAACTGCAATCAAGTTGTGTCAATTTTAATTTTTTAACATTCTGGCAGTTAAATCACCTCAAACAACTAACAAAATCTCAAATAATAAAAAATATCTATATATTTTGATAAAACCTTTTAAAATTTGACATGAGTTCAACATGATGTGGAGCCTTTTTTCTTCACAAAGCACATCATAAATGATAGTGTATCATTACACTGAATAATCCAAGTTACGTTAATAAAACTTGTATTTCCAAAAATTGTGTAATAATACTTCCGCAACCATGAGCAAAAAAAGTTTAGTCCTTAACAATCCACCACCTTATTTACATGACAGCCGCTAGTATGATATCTTACTGTTCTTTTTTTTAAATATAGAGAAACTTGATTGGGCAAATTTTAAATTTTAGGCAAAAACATTCCAATACTATGAAGTCATAGTTTTTGATGAACAAGTAAATCATTCATGTTTTTAGCTAAGTCCTAGTGTTTCAGCTCAGTCCTAGTGTTGCACCATCAGAAGATACGCTGCCTCAAAGTCGTCTGCCCACAATGCTTGATCATCAGCATATATTTGTACCTGTAATGAAAACAATTCAAGGATTTTACTCATGGTTTTCGTCGATCATTTTTGAGTCCAAATATTTTTTGACAAAAATGTTTAATTTTACCCAAGAACAAAAACAGTTAATTAACATACACAATAGCTTTGTATTTACCCATTTTGTAGCAGTTTACTGTCGTAATTTAAGAATCAAGTTAAGAATTAATTATAACATCTTTTTGAGAACCCTTAATTCTGTTAGACTCAGTCTTAGGCTTGAAATTATACTTTTATTTCAACAGGAGACAAAATAAAAGCTGAAAATGTCTTAGATTCATTGCACATTATTCTAACCAAAAAGTAAAAATTGTCTTTTGTTACAATTGGCCAAAAGCAGCAGCGTTTTTTAACTTACTTGTTCAAGTTTACAGCATAAAAAAGGTTATATTGGTAGGATCTCAGCTTTAGAAAAACTTTGGAAACTTTTAGACCAAAATCTATGCTTAGCAACACAAAATTGATTTCAATAAAGATCTTATGCAATTTTTAATGGTCCCACAGGTTCAATTGCTTTTGACGTAATTTTCATATTAGTTTTAAGTAAAATTATCACTGAATATTTACAAATTCTATGCCGTCTCACACCATTTCCTCATAGTAACAAAGTTTTATCAGCAAAGATGTGCAGCAACGAATTTATATAAAACACTCTAGAAAGCATTTTGCCGGCTTTACAAACAGCAAATAAATACAATTTAACACGTTAACTTTAGGCTACTCAAAAAATCTTTAGTTTCAAAAATATGTTTCAAGTACCAAAAAATTTAGATTGAGTATTTATCAGCATCACAGTGTTTGTCAAGCTGTCAAGTTGTATTATTTGAAAATGAAGCATTAAATTTGATGCTGTATTTTTATATAGGTAACAATAACTAACAATGAAAATGACAGCTATTTGAACATGTTAGGGTTTTAGCTAGCTTTGAAGGTTTTAAAAACATCTATTTTATTTCTTTCTCATTTATTTTAAGGTTCAAATTGTTTAACTTCATTGAGTTTTAAGAGTTGTCGATGAGTTGGAAGATAGTTGCACATTCTTAAAGCACAAGATGGCTGTCAGCTGAAAGTATAATTTTTTTGCAGAACTCTGGTAGGATACAGTTTCAAGAATGCTGTAAAATTAAAGTGTTGACTAGACACAACAGCCTCATCAGCGCATACCAAAGCATATTTTTGCCGACATACATGCTGCTATTTATATAACAAGTTTCAAATAAGCGTTGATAGCAATTGTTTTGTTTTATTTTTTTGTTCATAGATGCGGAGTTAAGAATAGAAGGCTTCAGGCTACACTTTATTAATCAACTTCCTGCTATGGGCCTTTCTAGGTCTGTTTGATGGCAGGCCTGTCTTATAACAAGTATGGCTATATGTGGCCTGTCTTACATTAAATGTTCTCTGCATCTGATCTGTCCTGTATCAAGTTATTCCTACACAGCTTTTAAAATATTTTTTATCTTCTTTTTATACAACTAATAAAAAGGCGCCATGTTGTGCCTGGTTACGTCCAGACCAGAATAAACCATCAGGAAGTTGTTCTGTCACTCTAACAGTATGGTGAGTTTTGCTTACTGACTATATCAAGTGCGAGCCAGCTATTTAAGTATAGTTTGCTGCCCATTGAACTAAACAGACTCAAAAGTAGGTAAAACTTTTTTGTTGGTAAGCTTCCACTTTTGCTCAATTCAATGTTTCAATCATTAATTTTAACCACATATATTTCTATTATCTTCTATTAATTAGAAGATAATAAAATATTAACAATGGTTTATAAAATGTGTACGACTATGATATATTATATAGTAAAAACAAAATACATTTTAGCATATACTTAAATAAATAAATGTTTTAGTAACTGCATAAAAAATCATGGTGCATGAAAGCACCCATACAACAGTTTAAATTGTTATGTGTATAAATATCTGTCATCGTGTTATTGTCTATAAATTTGTATCACAGTTTTGCTTAACAAAAGGTCCAGAGCCATATTCTATGTTTGTTATTATAATTGTTTAAAATTACATGTGCCTTCAAATGCTAACCTGCATAGTATCCTGTACATTGGGTGGGCAGTCGCTGCTTCGTTGGCATGGTGGCCTCTGACCACTGACAATTTGCAAATCTCGAATAAGGGAGACATCGGCGTGAAGCATCATTCTATCATCTAAACTCCACTGTGTGAATCTGTATGATTGATATCAAATAAGGCCATCACTACTAAAGCTATAGACCACGGGTGTTTAACATCGTGGTTTGGGACTAAAATAGAATAATATTTGATTGGCTGTTTAATTTATGTTTAGTGAGCTTTCTCAAACAGAAAAGAATTCTCACACATTTACAAAATTTATTTTTCTTTTTCATGAGTGACTTAGTTAAAACCTTGGTGAGACTACTTTTATGAAGTTTTTTAATTAAGAAGCTTAAGGTAGTCTCGCTTGTAAAAAATCAGAATTGCTCTTTTGATATTAGACTGCTCAAGCAGCGTGGAGACAACTACTAGTAAGAAAAATAATCAAATAGAGTTTTAATTTTAGATTGAAGTACATAAAAAATCTGGTAAAATTTATCTGTTTTCATATACTATATACTGTATATTATATAACATATACTATATAATGTAAATTATATAACATATACTATATACTGTATATTCTATAATATATACTCTATATGGATATTATATAACATATAATATAAATTATATAACATTTACTATATACTGTATATTATAAATTATCTAACATATACTATATACTGTATATTATATAACATATACTATATACTGTATATTATATATTATATAACATATAATATATACTGTATATTATACAACATATACTATATACTGTATATTATATAACATAAAGTATATACTGTATATAGTGTATAACATATAGTGCATACTGTATATTTTATAACATATACTATATACTGTATATTATATAACATAAAGTATATACTGTATATAGTGTATAACATATAGTGCATACTGTATATTTTATAACATATACTATATACTGTATATTATATAACATATACTATATACTGTATATTATATATTATATAACATATAATATATACTGTATATTATACAACATATACTATATACTGTATATTATATAACATAAAGTATATACTGTATATAGTGTATAAAATATAGTGCATACTGTATATTTTATAACATATACTATATACTGTATATTATATAACATAAAGTATATACTGTATATACATTGTAGTATATAACATATAGTATATACTGTATATTATATAACATATACTGCATACTGTATATTATATAACATAAAGCATATACTGCGTATACATTGTAGTATACAACATATAGTATATACTGTATATTATATAACATATACTGCATACTGTATATTATATAACATAAAGCATATACTGCGTATACATTGTAGTATACAACATATAGTATATACTGTATATTATATAACATAAAGTATATACTGTATATACATTGTGGTATATAGCATATAGTATATACTGTATATTATATAACATATACTATATACTGTATATTATATAACATATACTATATACTGTATATTATTAATTATTTAGCATGTACTATATACTGTATATTATATAACATATACTATATACTATATATTATATAACATATACTGTATACTGTATACTATATAACATATACTATATACTGTATATTATAGAACATATACTGTATATTATATAACATATAATATATATTATATAGTATATATTATATAGTATACAGTATATAGTATATTTTCTATAATATACAGTATATAGTATATGTTATATAATATAACATATAATATTTACTTTTTACTATATAGTATACACTACATACTTATATAATATATACCTATATACTATATAATAAATACTATAACCTATATACTATAACTTATATGTTATATACTTTATACTGCGCCTATATAACATTTAAAGATATACTATTTGAATTAATTATTTATAGATATAATTAAAACCAATCACAAATTGGGATCAATTCGCTTACTTGTTGACTTTTGACATACTTTTACAGCCTGTACAGCATCAAAGTTTATAGCCATTTATTTTTTATTGCAAGAATAAAGATGAATTCAGTTTCGAAATGATTAAGCAATGGAAAATAAATATTTTTTTTTATGGTTAGCTTTTATCATTATTAAAATACTTGTTTTTGTAAAACACTTTAGAAATAGGATTTTAACTGCTTGATCTAACTTTAAAAACATACTGAATTTATGTTTGTGACACACCATGTTTTTAAATAAAACTTTTAAATGTATTTTAGTTATTCAGTCATTTTACCAATTTGGGAATGTAGCTGGTTTGTAATTATCTGCCCATGCATTATTGTGAGAACTAGAAAGCTTTGATGAGACGCAAATTTTATAACTGCCACCGTAAAACTGTTAATTGTAAATATTTTCTATTTTTAATCTAATGAGTTAAAAAAAAAGATATCAAGCTTTTAACAGTTTCAATGAAAATATGCAAAAGTTTTCAAAATCCAAAACCTTATTAATTTGGTAATATTCATTTGATATATATGTATATCATATTTATTGAATGCTTGCATAGTTTTACATAACACAATTAAGTGTGCCTAAATTAGTATAATTCAAGTTAAGTATGTCTATATCTTTTAGCTCCTTCATATATTTGTGACGACATTTGTGAGCAAGCATACAACGCATTTTTAAAAATAATTATTGAAAAGTTATTTAATTGGTTTTTGAAAAGTTTGCACTGTAAATTTTAAACTCAGGTGATAAGGTATTAGCTTGCAGCTAATAAACAGCAAACGCTTTTGTTAAAATGCATGTCAAAGAATCTGATGAAGTTGTCAGCATTTTAGAACAAACCTAAAATTTTTAACTTTTACTGTTTCTAGAAGGTACACCTGCCAGATTGTATAGCAATCCTGATAATTTTCTTAGCTAATGCAACAACAATAATATAATAAAAATTAATTGCGCACAATATTTTCAACTAGTAAAAGAAGTTGCTGAAGAATTGTTTTTTTTTCTTGATTCTGTGATGAACTTTGGCTTTTTTTAATGCACTTCTAGATGTTAGAAATTGTCTTTTTAACCAGATCGGTTCAGACTTTGAAATTATTTGAGGTGTGCAAAGTCATCATGTAATCAATATTTCAAAAAGCTAAAATAAATAATTCAGATTAGGGCCTCTAGTTACGTTGCTGTTTTACGATCCTCATAGCTTTTTTTTTAAAACTTGTACCCTGGTCATCATAATATGATATAATATACATATTATATCATATCAGTCGTCATAATATACTAGTATACATAGGTTACTAGTTCATGCCAGGGTTAGAGCTTAGGATGAATGGTTGCCTTTAACTGGACTTTAACAGGAGTGTTAGAATAATTGTGTGCATAGTTATTTTCTGTGCGTTATCAAAACACCTGATAATCTCTTACGACACTAGAATGTCAGGTTACTAGTATATATAATATACTAGTAACCTGACATTCTAGTGTCGTAAGAGATTATCAGGTGTTTTGATAACGCACAGAACATAACTATGCACACAATTATTCTAACACTCCTGTTAAAGTCCAGTTAAAGGCAACCATTCATCCTAAGCTCTAACCCTGGCATGAACAGAAAGACAGACAAACATACCGACCGACAGACAGACAAACAAACAAACAGATGATAAAAGCAACTCTTCCATTCATTGTACCTATTATCACTGATATGTTTAACAGAATTTTGATTGATGGCTATTTTCCTTCAGCATGGAAACATGCACGAGTTACTCCATTGTTTAAAGGAGGAGATAATAGCAACCCATCAAATTTCCGCCCTATTTCAGTACTCCCTATTTTATCTAAAGTTTTTGAAAAGCACTTAAATATTCACATCTACTCTCATTTGTCCAAAAATAATATTTTACATCCTTATCAGTGTGGTTTCAGAAAAATCATTCATGCACTGATGCTGTTCATAAACTAATCTCAGATTGTTTGGATTTGAAAACCAGAGGTGAGAAGATTTGCTTGATGTTTTTGGATTTCAGCAAAGCTTTTTACTGTGTCAATCACAAAATATTATATCATAAACTAGAACTTGCTGGTTTTAAAAATAAATCGTTGCAAATACTTCAATCCTATTTTCACAAAAGGCGCCAAAAGGTCGTCATGAATGACAAGGAATCATTGACACTAGATATAAATGTTGGTGTTCCACAGGGGTCACTTATTGCGCCAGTATTATTTTTAATATATATAAATGATCTTCTTAGACTTATTCCAAAAGGCTTTGCCTACGCTGATGATACTGTTTTTGTTAGTTATCACAAAGATGTGCAACTTCTTGAGACGAACTGCAATCTCATCATGAAAATTATCAGCAACTGGTGTACAGCAAATCATATGACAATCAATTTACAAAAATCACACTTTCTTCTTTATAATACTGATGAAAACCTTCGAAACAGCTTTACTCTTAAGTTTAATAGTCAATCCATCACTTGTAGACATGAAACAAAATTGTTAGGATTTGTTTTGACAGATCGACTCTCTTGGAATAATCATGTCGACACTGTTTGTAGTAAGGTCACGAAGTCATTGACTCTGCTCCAGTTTTGCAGGCCATACATGAACTCAAAATCTGCTATTGCATTTTATTATCAGTTTATATTTTGCCATATTATTTATGGTATCCACATTTATTATAATCTAGCTCCAAGATATGTCACTAAGGATTTATTTTTGTTGCAAAAAAGAGCATTTCGACTCATTGCAAATTGACATCATATGCCTGCATATATTATTCCAACAAATGATCTTTCCAAATCTCTGCGTCTTCTTACTCTGCCTATGCGAAATATTTATTTTACTTCAATTCAATGTTTCAAGATTTTTCATGGTTTGTGTCCTCGTTTTTTACATGACAATTACAGGTTCTTAACTCATTTCAACTTACGTGATATGAACAAATTGCATACAATCACTAACAATCATTTTGAAAATGTCATTGCCAGCTGCTTTAACAATCTTCCACCAAATATCCGTTCTCTTAGCAGAGAAAGGCATTTTAAACACTATTTGTCAGACTAGTTATTCAATTTTAATGGCCAACTGTTGCTTTTTTCCCTTTTTTTGTTTTACTATTGTTGTATGGCCTAATTTGAAAAAACATTTCTATTTGTGAAATGAAATTATTGCCAATAAAGTACTATATATAACAGACATGGTTCTTATTACAGTATTATTTAAGCGCTTACTCATTGGCTGCATCGATGAGTTGCCATTCAGTGTTGAGAAGGCTAACATAATAATTGTTATCAAGCATGCCAGGCGTTCGGTCCCATGGCCCAACAAAGCCACTGTTATTCCTAAAGCACTGTCCTAGGGAATGCCCTCCTGCAACATAATTAAAAATCATCTATATATAAATTTTCGAGAGCTCAGAGATACCTTTTTAAAAAAATATTTAGCCTGAGACGCATTAGCCTCTACGTACATGTATGTTAGTAACAAGTTTCTTTTACTAGTATGTATTTTAAAGGCTAGAAGCATCATTTTATTGGGCTGAATATTTTTTAATTTGACATCCATGGCATAAGAAACTTATGATTACAAATCTCAATGCTATTTGTTTGTCTGCCCAGTTATAGCGGCAGCAAGTTTAACAACAAAAAATTACTTTTGTAATGAATTTTATCTCGCGACATTCAAATCAAAAGTCTACAAACAAGTGCGAGTAACCACAAGGCTAGACCATTTTAATCAGTAAATATGTAATATGTAAATATGTAAATATGTAATCGGTAAATATGTAAAAACTAAATGCTTTTCATAGGGACAAATATATTATCTGGAATAGAAACTGTTTCTACATTCTCTCTATTTGGCCAGACAAAGTATCAGGCAAAGAAAGTCCAATATCTCATTTTTACCTTTGTACCAGTAGGGCCTACTGAGAGGTAGCAATTCGCCTATCAAAACCTTTAATAAAACAAGCTTCTGCTGCAAAAGTAACCTTTTTTATACCCACCCTTTCATGTACTAACCGTTTTTTCTTGATTTATTTGAACTGCACAAAACAGTTTTATCATAATATAAAGTTTAAATATTAAAATAGTAAACGTTGTAGCGCATAATTATATTGATTAAATTTTTTTTTTCTAAGCAACAATATTTCTGTTACCTAAGAAACGTGAAGCATTCATATAGTTTATGTTAAACTTCAAAATGAGTGAAAGAAACTGGTCTTTTCAACTAAATTAAAATGTTTTTACAAGATTATCTGTAAGTATGTGACACATTGTTAGCTAATCTGCACAAATTAGAATCAATATTGTTAGCTAAATTTATGAAAGGTTCATCAAATATTTTGTTCCTTTGATTGATGATTTTGAAGCATAGATGTATTTGGAATCTAGGGTAGTCTAGGTAACAGAAACAAGTCATGACTAACATAAAATTAGAGACAACAATTAGTTGACACAATTAAAATTAAAGCCAAACCTTTTTAAAAAGCTAGAAGGCATAAAAAATATTTATAGCCTAAAAAATATTCTTGTTGAATCAGCTCATGTTTTTTCAAGAAGTTGCTTTTCCCACTAAGTTACTTGTTTGTCTTTAGTTAGGACTCTGAATTGAACCTTTTTTTAATTACATGATCTTTGGTTGACAGTCTTTACTGTTCTATTAAAATAGTAATGATGGGTTCATTTACATGTAATATACACTAATAACTGACAAAACATGAGCGCTTTAACAATTATAAGTAAGTAATGCTTTTTGGAGAGTTTTTTTAAAACTAATTATAAAATTATATTTCAAAATTGATGCCTTGTTTAAACTGTTGTTTTTGGCAAGATAAAAAAGCAAAAAAATTGAACAGACCAGCTTAAAAAACCTTTAAATAAATTACTATATGCTTATTATAATGAAGCCTTAGGTTTTGATATAATTATGGTTTGGTAATGAAGGCATCAGAAAAGCATCATAGATTTGTGAAGAATGGTTTTTCTTTTTTACATGCCATCACTGGCAGGCAAACAAATTTATTTGCTCAAAGACTGAAATAGTTTTTATACTTTTAATTACTGCAGAATTCTCAAGCTTACATTCTCATAATGCTTTGCTCAAGGTAAGCATTTATCAAATGTTACGCAGCTCTGACATCACCAGCCAAAGTAAACACAAATTGCAATTCAATTTCTAATTTATAAAATCCATTCGTATTTTACATAATTCTTTTTTGTCACTGATCTATGAGTAATAAAAATGCAGAATTCTTTTAAATCTTGAAAACTTTTAAATCTGTAAATTTGTAAATGTAGGATTTTCAAGTGTCTGTTCATTTGAAAATGTTTTTTCTAGACAAAACTGAAAAAATTAAATTTAGTAACACGCAAAAAGTAAACTGATTGCTGCATGACTTACCTAATAAGGCAATTGCTAGCTTTCTTGTTACACCAAACTCTGACATCAAAAACTCTAGTGACCTTGGATCTTGACCCTGCAAGTTAAAATTAGTAACACAAATAACATCAACTTTATCATATTAATTTTTGGTTGTTTGATAGGTGGTAGATGTCGAGTTAAGTTGTTTATATAACTTAACATACACTATATTATTATATAGCATATTTGTATAGATTAACATACATTGTATTACTATATAATATATTTATATACATGTAGATTAACATAAAAAATTGAGCTTTTATTGCTCATTAGTTAGCTGCCCTGGCAGCTTGCTAATTGCTGACATTTTTCTACTCCGGTGTCAAGTTTGAGAAATATAAGGTTGACAAAAGTGTTATTGTATAGCAACTAGGTATATATTATCATTCTAGAGACATATGATTGTCAGTTATAGTGCATAAAATTTGATAGCCAGCTTAAAGTAGCAACTTTTTTTGGGAGTTATCTACAGACAGGGTTAACTTATCGCGCTCATTTTGATGAAATCAGAGTTTCTATGTTGTTTCTATTCAGCTCATTTTTGCTATTAAGAAGCAAGTTAAGTTATGTGATAAATTTAAAAGGCATGTGACAGCCATCTTGTTTCACTGATAAATTTCTAATTTACTAACTCATTTAGGTTCAGCTTTGCATAATTGCGGTTAAGAAAGCTGAGTTTTATGGGGTGGTCACATAGAACACTCAAAATGGATTCTTAATTTTAGGTTATCTTTATGACTGCAGTCTGCACATTCAAGCTGTCTAAAGCCCTAAGAGCCATTGCTATTACAATTGCTAAACATGATAACTTTTCATTCCTCGCCATGGTTGAAGTTTAAGATAGAAGAACGCTTTTGACAGGATTTGAACTCGTGTCATTCAGATTAGTAACACACTAACATTTGTGCCATTCAACCACTTTCTGGCACTTCCGATTAATTGAGCAGATACTTTTTTATGCTTTATCGGCACACTTGGCAAGCTCGTGCGACACACTGGAGTGCCATTGCACTAGTTATGTTCAGACTTTGAAGGAAACTTCATGTCACCTTTAAAGATGTGGCTGCACAAAATTTTAGTAGATTTTATTAAAAAGTATCCTTATTTTTCTACCATTTGCGATTGTTTTTAAATTTTGAGGTGATCTGACTGTCAGTATGTTTCATGATTACCGTGTCAACCACTTGACTGCGACTAAACGCTCAGCTCAAGCAAGACTGCAATAATGAAATCTAGATTAAAAAGAGACAGACAGAACAGAAACGCGTAATGCTGCAACTTTAACGCAATGCCTATATCAACAATATCACTTAGTGATGTCATTTCCTTAGTATTTCACGTCTGAGCATTTTAACCACGATCAAGTTTTGTTCGATTTTAATTTTGAAACATCCTGGCAGCCAAATCACCTCAAACATAAAAAAACAACTGCAAATGGTAGAAAAATATCAATATAGAATCTACTAATCTCAGATAGAATCTACTAATATTTAATTCAAGTTCAATTTTAATGTTGGTAGGCTTAGTAGAATTTAACAAGAATTTTATATAGTGTTTTGAACAGATTATTTGAAGATATTTTATAACGTGTCATTATAACTGGTCTGATTACAAGTAGATCAGATAAGTTCAAAACATCTACATTTAAAGGAGTTTATATGTATGATGTAAGTGATAAAATAGTTAAAAATAAGTGTTATCTGTTTCAAGTACTAAAATTATTAATTCTTTAGAGAGTATATTAAATACTTAAGACTTGCAGTGGCGTGCATTAAAAATTTTGCTTGACTTTATTTAAGAAAGTTTAAAGTAAGACTTCAAAAATTTTTTTCAGTTTGAAATAATGAAAATAACAAAAAACAGCTAATCATTGCAAAAATCGGTAAATTTCAATAACCACCAAAATCACATCGCTGCCATTTTAAGCTACATGTATAATAAAAATTGTCCCATTTTGGCCAGCAAGCAAGTATCGTTTGCCCAACAATTACTTCTTCTAAAGCCACTTTTTTATCACAGCGCTCACATCTAGGTTAATAAAATTAAGTTGTGTGTACTTTACCCTCACTGATAACAAAGTTCCTGAATTAATATGTTAAAATAACTACAACAAGGATATCTTCAAAAGATGGAACCGCAGCTTTCACAGAGATATAATAAATTAGAGTTGTAATTACTCTGCAATAACAGACCCATCAGAAGCTAGATGTAAGATATCTTGGAACCTTTGTAGTAAATTTGATGAAGCTGTCTTACATCAGAGTTATTTGTGGTTCCTAAAGAAATAATGTTCATATGTTGATTACAAATTAATTCTAGAATTCAAAATTTTTTAACAAACCTGAGGAAATGTGTGGCCAGGCCTGTAACTTCTTCTGCTATTGCAAGTAACCCTGCCAGTTCTGAATGGTATATTTCGTGGCCCAGGTCCTCCTACAGGGTAGCGCAAATTTCAATATAGCATACTAGAAAAGATTCGACGAACCCACATTTGAATGCATACGTTTATGTTATCCATGCTATTTTAGTCATTGTAAAATTAGCTTTTTATATCTACATGGTTGTGTTGCATGCTCTAGAATAACCAGTAATATAGACTTTTCTAGCAGCTGTAAACATAGTCATGAAAGTCCATGTAATGCTACTTTGTTATCTAAAATAAGAAGCAAATAATTCCAGATCATCTGAGTAAGATTAATCTAGCAAAGTCAACAGTTTAAAAGTTAAATTTCTGAAGTTGTTCTCTCCTGACTTGTGCCAACTCTTTTAAATCATTATTTAGTTTCAAAGCTTGTTAGTGGGCATAAGTGAATCTAACAAATAGCTTTAATGATTTAATAACTCATCTGCAACTATTCAAAATTAATGGGTAATTTATTTCAATTCTGTCTCATGTAGTAGTAACTTAAATTATAGCAATTTTCTGAGAAATGACCGGTATTTAAGGTAAATCACATGAAATTTAGTCAATTTCAAATGAGATAACACATTCAATGTTTCATAATTTTAAACTCTACCGAGTTTAATAGCAAAGCAACTCTGCCTATGTGAACCTGGTGAATATCCAACCTGGACTTTTTAGAATTTTAATACAATGTGGGCCTTCTTGTTGCGGAAGTACAATTTATTTTGTGTTATAAATTTGCCTTTTATTGCTTAACCTTATTAAACAGCTAATAGACAGCAGTGATATTGATATTTTTTACTGTATACAAGCAAGTAACGCTACGGAACATCTATTAGTAACAATAAAAGCATTTCCCATTAATTAATAAATTGTTTGTGCTTTATCTGTTTAGCCTTCCAAATATAACTTTTATTTTTTTAACGTTCTCTCCGTTGATTGACACAATTAGTTTTTCATCTTTAGTCTTGCTACACATTTTATACTTGCTGATTTATTGAAAAACTATTTGCTGCCTTGTTAATTGATGACACACTTACAATGTCAAAAACCAAGCTTCAAGGATAATTCACCACATTATCATTTAAAGATCGGTTGTAGAAAAAGAAACTTACGATCTTGGTCCATTCCCATTTCTACAGCAACATTTCCAATCAAAACAACAAAATCCGCAAAGCTCAAAGGTCGTCCAAGCTGCTGCCACAGTTGTGTAGCATCATCATTAGCAACTCTCAAACCTGAGCATCACATAGCAAATAGGTTACCAATCTAATTACATGTTCTTCAAACATGTTTTACTTCACTAACTTGCTGTAAAGCATTTCCTATAGTTGTAGAATACCTGACCTGCAAACAACTGTTTGGGTTCAGTTCCTAAAAAAGCTGCTGATGGTGACAGGAATGGCGTCTAAGCTTAAATGGTTCACTGCAGCTTTCTGCGGCAAGTTTTTCAGCCCAGATCACAGAGTAGTTATTTGCACAACAATGCTTTGAAAAAAACAAGTGCAGCCTCGGCTTGCAGTAAGGTAAGCATATGTTGTATTTGATTTTTGACAGATTGCTCACTCAATAACAAAATAATGTTTTTAATCATAAAATCTATAGAAAACTTTAATTTGGCGGCAATGGCTTAAACGGCTGCATCAGCATAAGATTTGTAGCTATAAATAGTTTTTACTCAAGCTGATACAGTTTAAAGTAGCACTCTGGTATAATCAGAAACAATCAGTAAGTTTAATCATTCTGCCATTTACACTTACTCTTCTTGCCAATAGCATCAATTTTATTTACATAAGATGAGCCAACACGACTCATGCATTTAGGTTTTTAAGTTCAGAGCCTGCTATAAATGAGGCAGTTTTGATGCGTACTCACTATACCAAGATTTTGTTACAGGTTTTGTTATTTTTGCTATATAGCAAAAATGGCTAAATTTAAGTGAATGCAAAATTTTACATGTAAATTTAGGCAAAGTACACAATTGAATTTTAGTTAAGACTCATTGAACAGCTATGAATTCGATTAACCAATTGAATTAGATGAAGGAAAAATAACTCCCATTGCTAAAACAGTCAGTTTGCATAAATTGGGTGTACAGTGGAACCTCGGTTGTCAAACATAATAAGTTCCAGAAAGTTGTTCGAAAACCGAGTTGTTCGAGATCCAAAACAAGTATTCCCATTAAAATTAATGTATGTAAATTTTAATTCATTCCAAGCCGAGATAACAACTTCGGTAAAATATTTTTTAACATTTTACACCTAAAACTGTACTGTATACAACATACTATAAATAAAGACGGGTAGATATAGATCGTGTCAATTTTAAATAAAATAATTTCTATCTATGATGATGAAAACAGAAAACAAAAAGTAAACATTCTAAATGTTTCGCTCTTAAAACATTGAAAACATTCTACGTTAAAATACAATCCTAAAAATTGCAGAAGTTGATAACAAAACAGCAAAAAATACAGCAGATCAGTTACATCAAAGATTGCATGAAAAAGAAAATATAAACAGGAATGGCACATTTACTTCACATCTTTGAAGGAGAATCCTCCTGCAAAACAATTTAGGGTAACTCGACTGGAGGAGTTGTCTCTAGCAAATCTGTTTGGTAGAGTGACGTCATCCTAGATGGTTCCTTCCTTTTTGTAAATAATTTATGAAGCATAACTTGCTTCTCCCTTTGTTAACGAATGTTTCCATGCTGTTTTCGGAGCTGTTCCGAATGTTTAATTCTAATGCGCATGCTCCGGTTTGGTCGAGAACTGAATTTATGTTTGAGATCCGAGACGAACAAATCTCAATTTTTTAGGTCAAAACCGAATTGGTCAAGAACCAAGCGTTCGAGAACCAAGGTTCTACTGTATCTGTTATTAATACAAGTTGGTTACATTGAAGATGGAATATTTAACTAACTCAATAAAATTTGGAGAAACTTGAACTGGAAACAGAATGGATATTTCTCCTCAGATTTAAAACCTCTGTTTGTCTTTAACCTATCATAATACAGTTACAAATGACATGTTTGTTTCTGGCACAAAACCTAAAAAATCAAGATTATGATAATATCCATTCAATATCAAAAAATCGCAAATCAAAATTTTGGCTAAAATAACATATGATTTCATGCACCTTTTTAACTGACAGCTTCTAATAGAGTTGAGAATTGAATTATAGTGTCAAGGAGATTAGCTTACCAAGGTTGTTCAAGGCATTAGGATCAATACAGCCATCACAGCGTGAGCTTCCCACACACGAGTGAAACGTCAATCGAAGTGAGGCTGGTATATTTATCTCAGACTAAAAAACATACAGCTCAGGCTATTAATTGCTACTTCCTTGCATTTTATTTCCTCAATTTTGCATATAAACACATTTAATGAGATATAGAATAAATTTGTGTGCGATTACTTCAATGTTCAATAATGTCTTAACATGGAAACCTCTGTTGCTAGTTTTAAAAGATCAGAAAAGAAAAAATTCTTGTACCTACGTTTCTGCCAATAAGAGCCCTGATTGAAGCTTTCAAGCTATTGATGTCTGCTGGTGTTCTTGGAGTTGTGTTTGTTTTGCAGCGAACTGTAATTATAATATCACAATGTAACTATTATAATAAGAGCAATAATAAAAAGGCAGTTGTTGTACAGTAGCTATAGTCACTGCTACTTTCTCAAACAGTTATATGTTTTCATCCATCAGCCAGAATTCGCTAAATAAGAAAAAATCGAAAACTGCTATTTCTTGAAACGCATTGCTGATATTATTCATATTAGTACCCTGGTAGTCGGGTGTACTGCCAGAGATCATCGGACGAGCCAATAAAACACAGCAAGCATGAAATTACTCTATGCAATTATTCAGTTTCAATTATTATTAGCCGACTGGCATGGTTGGTGATGTATTGGTCAAGCAAGGTGAAAGTGGTAGGTTCGAATCCTATTGCCAGCAATCTTTTTAGCCAGCTGCTAAGCATGGTTTTGGACAGATAAACAGACAAATGAGCAACGATTTCAGATAATTTCAGTGTTTCTATGATGACTTCATGATCGCTTATTTGAAAGCTTCAGTGAAACGTGAAAAAATTATTAATAACAGACGTTATAAAACAATATAAAACTTAAAACCCTATTCTATTCAAACAGTTTATAACACAAAAATCATCAAAACTGTAAACAATCATCTTAAAACAAGATTTTTATCACCTAAAATCATTATTAAATATTTGAAAAGTGACAATCATAAGTAACTTATATATCTGCGAGTCAAAATTTTTTTCTGATAAGTAACTTTTTGCAAAAGGTAATGGTAACAAGTATGTTTGTGTGAGGCTGCCACGTAAGCACATAGATGCAGCAGTATTTGGCTACCTATACCGCTTCTATAAGTTTGAGACTAGCTCCACAACTTGTATACTATGATATAATGAGGGTAAAAATAAATTTTCTGCCCATGGGTAAACTTCTGAACTTTTTAAATCAGCTTTGACTGCATCACCCAGTCCTCCACGGCAACTTCAGCAAAATGATGGTTTTCTAAATCACGGTAGTTTATTGGAACTGGAGGTGAACACTTTCTAGCCATGATGAAAACTAATTCAACTAATTCTCTCACATGAGTTTGGCCTGCAGATACATCTCTCTTGCTGCCTTCTTAGTCGAGCCTCTTCCTTGGTTTCATATGGAAACCTCCTGCGAATCTTGCACCGTCTTCTTCTATTCCTATAAACAAAATCTTATATTATATTTTATAGGATGCGCCACAGCTTGTCTAAAATTTAGTTTATGGACTTATTCAACTAGACTATTTTTTTTTCACTTTTAAAGCAAAATATTTAATCTATTAACAATATTGGTATGATTTTTGACCCCAGACTTCTCTTAGACTTGAATATCTTCTTATTGAAACTAAACTAGAATAAGCTGAAGCTAAAACAAGTTTAATGCAGTAAGAAGCTGACTATTATAGTCAGACAAATATTCATTATTTCCCTTTTAAAATGCTCAGCCTTGTAATGATTGCTTGAATTTATTTGTTATGTGCATTGTATATATATTTTTTGAGTTATAAGTCAGTCATTTATGGTTCTCCCATGTTTACTTTTTTAAAACCTACATTTTTCAGTTTATATATAAAATGTTCTAGTTTTGCACACCGTTATTTACTAGTTTTGATGTCAGATTGGGTGGAACCATGTTGGCAGCTAGTGCGAAGTTTACTTTCGGCAATAACTTTGGGCAGCAAGTTTAGCTCAAGGACTTTTCTGTGAGATTGATTAAATTGATTAGCATTGATTGCCGATTAAAGATGATTTTTCACAAAATTTTAGTTGATTTTATCAAAAAGTACCGGTATTTTTTCATTAGATGCAATTGTTTTGGATGTTTGAGGTGATTTGACTGCCAGGATATTTTAAGATGAAAACTAACAAAACTTCCTCATGGCTAAAGAGCACAGAAAAAGTATGTGGCAAAATGATGTCACGAGCTGCTATAGTTGATATCGGCTATTGCATTTGAGTTGCAGCGTTACGCGTCTCCATTCTATTTGTCTCTTTGCAAATATAAACGTCATAATCACATTTTCGCTTGGCTTGAGCGTTTTAAGCACAGTCACGTTTTTCGATTTTGATCTTGAAGCATTCTGACAGTCAAATTGTCTCAAATGTAAAAAACAATCGCAAATGATTGTTTGTGATTGTTCTTGATGATAGTAAAATACTGATACTTTCTGATAAAATCTAGCATTGTGGTAGTTTATCTTTAAGGACCAGAATAGATGGCATGTTTGGTGAACAGCCGGTGATAACAGAAGAACTTTACAACATAGCTAATATAGCTAATATAACGTAACTATGCTGTATCACTCAAACTTGCAAGTTTTCCCAAATAGTGTACAGTTTCTCTTAAAATTCTTCAATCCTAAAAATTATTGATGGATTATTATTAATTATAATATAATATTATATAATAATATAATTATAATAATATATTAATTATAATAATATATTATTATAATTATTAATTATTATAATTATTATTATTAATAATAATAATTATTAATTATTATTATTGATTAACAAGTCCGAGTTATAAATTTTTCTCTCAGCAACAAGTCCTTTTGAGACGTAGGCGATTATGGTTCTCCCTCACCTCATGTAACCATGGCTTTTTTGCTATTGCCTTCTGTTGGGTGTTTTTACTGAGACACCATCTCTAGCTATCTGGCCGTTGGCTCGCAGAGTAGCTCCGCCACCCTTAGTCAGGTTTTGTTTTTAGACCTGCAAGGTTGCTAGCCATGCTCCTCATCTGTGCTGGAGCAAAGATGGAGAGCCGGTTTGGTGGCTGATGATCCGGCTGAATTTGGCGCAGGTGCAATTGTGGTTGTATGCTCTCCTAACACCACCAATGAACCTTCTATGACTCGATCCACTAACCTACTGATCATTAGCCAGAGCCCTAACCACTGACCAACACCTGCTCCCAATTATACCTGCTGTCTGGTTACACCTTGTTTATTGAACTTACTGTGCTTCTCCTAACTGGACCAGTGCTGCGACGAGCAGGAATGCCATTAAAGCCGCCTACAAAATACAATAAATTAAATCAATTTGTCATTTGAGAAGTTCAAAGGGAAACAGAACACATTCTAATGGCTCTAGATTTTTGTGTTTCTTTGATTCATGAATATTGTAACCAAGTGACACATTTGTGGGAAAAAACTGGTACTTTGTTATTAGAAATAATTTGGTCGTAGCACATACTGCAAGCATTCCAAGGAAGTTTATGTTCATTCAAGTGGTTGTAACTTCATCTTTTATACTGTTTTATAGCCTCTGTTAATAGTAATCTTTCCATGTTTTTCTAAAGCTTTCAAATAAGTGATCAAGAAGTCGTCGTAGAAACAGTGAAATTATCTAAAATCTTAACAATAATGGCTGTGCAAGCTGCTCAATTTTAAACCTTTTTTACACTTCAGCTATTGTTATTTCGATTTTAGCAGTTCCAAATGTATCACTATGACCTTTGACATAGAATTCCTTATGTTTTTTAACAAAGCTCCCGTGTTAATCCGCAACATGCAATTTTTCATTGACAAACTATTTGCACGGCACCTCAACAACTTCAAATCCACACCACCTGCACAATGGATACTTGGTAACTAAAGTTGTGTTTACGCACTTTAGTTTTTGAGCTTTAAACAGGCCTCAACTGGGGTAGAAATGTGCTTGGCACTGCCTCTGATGTCACTGGCACTTAGTTTAAAATTCTGGTGTCTGGTTAAAATATTTTGCATTGCGCTCGTCTCATTGGCTAGTTTTGCTAGTGGTGAGTACACTTCTTTTATTTTTAAAGTTCTTGTAAAAGGAAGCGAGCCTTGAATTACTACCCTTGTTGCGACTGGCCAGAATAAGAACTCACAGGAATTTTTTTAGCTTCTTTAGTGAATATGTAGTGAGCTCACATACTGTCAACAATAATGGGAAAGTACATAAGATATAAAGAACACAAATAACATCAATCATGCAGTGCGCAACACTACATCTACTGCTGTATAAAGTTTAAAAAAACAAGCATTCGAAGTTTATTGTACGTCTCATGAGCAAGTTTACATTTATGTGCAACACTTACCTATAAGCTTAACCTTTGTTACATCTATACTTATACTGCAAAGCTACTTTTGCATAAAATCCTTATTATAAATGTTTTGGGAAAAGAAACTTAATTTTGGTAAAGATTTAGACATTCGCGAAGTTTTATGATCAATTTTTATAAAAAAGTATATCGTTTCGCAACAAATATAATTAAACGCTTTAAGATGATTTCAACTGATCTCACATGTAGAATCAACTGCAAACATTTGCATATTGTCTTTCATAATTGCCATGGCTTGCACTAGAGCCTGTTCTAAGTGTGAGTAGTTCAACACTCAGCTATTGATAGTTACAGTTTAGCTAAATTATCTTCTTATCTGGTTGCTATGAGCACATGTCTATATATTCTTGACATCACAAGGTTTATTTCCATGTAAAATATTTACCAGCTGAATATTCATTTATCTTTGTTATTCCAACATAGCTGTATTATCTATAATATTTTTTGTCAGCTGGTCTATATTTAATGACTGTAATATAATTGTAACTGACATAAATTTCCTGATAATGATGTGTATTTCATTGCAAAAATGAATAGTTAGATTTAGTAGATAAGGTGTGCAGATGTGACTAAAAGCAATTTTAAAGCCAAGATACTGATCACAAAGCTGAGATCACTGCGATTCTCTGCATTCTTTGAGCCGTCACATGTATATTTGATAAGAATAATGTAGAAATATTGTTTTCACTTGTTGTGAATTGATATGAATTGTTGGTCTATCTATATATAGATTAGCTGCATTATTCGCCTACAGGAACAGATTCACGCGCAGCATAAGGTTTATTTAGAGTTGTCTTTCATACTGTATAACAACTCCAAATATGCAGTCTACTGAAATTGTTGCCCTGATGTATTATTATGTAAATTGTCTACTGAAATTATTGCCCTGAATATGCATACACATATTACATATCAATAATGTTGGGGAGAACAATGGAAATCTGCAATACGTTTTACAGCTAGTCTACAATGCATCAGTCTCAAACCACTCAATTCGGCGTTGCCCTATTTGTGTACAGAGAAGTGATAATGAAATTGACATTGCTAGGCAAACTGAAGTTCTTCAAACTGGCAGTATTGAAAAGTTTTGCATCTTCTAAAAAATTATACAAAATATTTTGCTATCGCCAGCATTTATTGAGTGGAGACTACATTCTTAAAACACTAGTCATAGCTCACCAGTTTTTGTCTATAGCCTGTGTTTTGACATGATATATACATGTACAAACAGTAATGAGGTTGTGTCGATAAAATTTATATGCATAACAGCACAGACAGTATGATGTCAAGGCAGATACAGCATTAGCACCTTACAATAATAAAACACGACACCAACATGATAGCCTTTTTATGAGATACAATAAGGATAACGAATGCATGAAAATATATATATACTGAAAAATATGTTAGCAAATGCTGCATGTGGTATAGCAGAACATGAAGAACATAGCATGACATAACAATAACACAATGTTAGTTCAACACAACACTTGCGGATAGACAAGATTTTTTGTTTTTGTGTCGGGTGTATGAACAAACAGTTTTCGGCTTGTGCCTACTTTTTAGCAGGCGACGTACAGCTGGTCATGGCTAAAGCAGGGTGACAGTAAATCGATACTGGCTGCTCTCTTTCTTTTCACCCCTGCCAATCGCAACTCTTGGAGTACTCGTGCAAGTTCTGTAGTAATAAGTTACAATAGGCCTACTCGTAGCTGGAAAAAAATTAGTAACTCAGCTGCTGAAGGAAATGAACTTGTCCAACTATCACAAACAGTGGCAAATCCAACGTTATTAAGTAGATGAGGTGTGGCAATTCATAGGCAATACAACATTGAATAAAACGTACTAACCTTTTCGATATAGAAATTTAGTAGGTAAAATGCAGTAGCAGTACCTGTGCAAGTTCTGTAGTAGCTGTAGTTCTGTAGTACTTGTTGCTGGAAAAAAAGCAAAAGTAACTCAGAAGGAAATGAACATGTTTACTATCACAAACAGTGGCAAATCCAACGTTTTCAACCTTTTCACCAAAGTAGACTCATTTATGCGTTTTGTATGGTTGACCGCCATAGACACATTTTTGCGACTTTCCCAGCAATTGCTTGTAACTGAATTTGATTATTCGTTGAAAACATAACCAACGATCTTTAGGACTTTTATGGTAGTGACAGTGTTGTCCTAAGATTTCTCTATAAAATTAGCCTAAAGTTTAATATTTTAATCTTTGTTTGGGGATTTCCAACTTAAAAACGAACATTTTGTGTAAGTTCATCAAAGGCGTTCGAATTAAAAAACAAATAACTACTTATGTTGATGACATTATAGCCGATTCAGAAAGTATAGATACAATGAATTTTTTTCATAGCAGCGCTTGTTGACATGTTGGCAAAATGAAATATATAACCAAAAAAATGTTTTAGATGGAGTTTGAAAATGAAAAAATATTGTATACATATGAAGCAATATCGGCAAAATGGCTGGCAGTAGGTCGATAACTGAATTTGTACATGGACGCAAGTGAAAGAGTTATGTATTGGAAGTGTGGCAATTCATAGACAATACAACATTGAGTAAGATGTACTTACCTTTTTGGTGTGGAAATTTAGTAGGTGAAAACTGTGTTTTTTCCAGTGGCAGCAAGAAACCAACGTTCGCGTGACCTTCTCGGTACACATTGGCAGTAAATATTAATCGCGTGTAAATTACTATTCATTAATTTATTTTATTTAATGATTAGTACATTTGTATAGCTGTATAGGCACCTTTGTATAGGCCGCAGAACTCAGGGCGGTGCTTTTTAACACGGCAGCAACTTTGCTGTTTCAAACGCACCAGTGTCGTTGGGCACCGTAAAGAGACGCACTAACCAGAGATGATGTGATTTTTGTGTAAAAACGATGAATCCTTTGTTTTTTCGTGATGTTATTCTATTGTTGTCTGCCATCTTTATGGACAACTTTTATTGTTAAAAACATGAAGCTTCTGCAATTAATTATTGCAAACAATGCTTTTGTTTGCAAATTTTTTATTTTAGTATCAAAACAACACCGAAAAATACTATTAATCAAGAGAATGACGACCGTTTTCTACAAAGATGGCGGCTTTTTCATGGACGAGTGCATGTGCAAACAGGGTGATGGCGTCAAAAAAATGATGGATAGGTTATGTATAGAGGCGTGTACTAACCGGAGATTCCCGTTAATGCGCCCTAGATACCCAGTAACGAGTAATAGTCCGAAAAGTACAGTACTCTATAAGGCGGACACTCAATCACACAAACACGCACACAGACAGACAACGATTTCCGTTTATATAGTACCCGGGTGCCCAAATGGAGGCCCGCGGGCCTGATCAGGCCCTCCAGCTGTTTTTATCAGGCCTCCCAGTTGTTATCATTTTTTTAAATGTTTTGCAAATTTTAAAGAGTTTGTTTGGCAATGCAATATCGTTATTGTATCAGTAGTAATTGTTACCATACTTTTCGGACTATTAACTGCACCGCTATATAGGCCGCATTTGCTTTATTTTCAAAAACGGTAATAAAACAGAACATAGGCTGCGCCTTTTGTATATGCCGCAGAACTCATGACGGTGCTTTTAACACGGCAGCAACTTTGCTAGTTAAAATGGAACAGTGCCGTTAGGCACTGTTTCGTATTAACCGACGCTTTTTAAACCGGTACCTAATGAAACAGTACCGCAGTAGGCATTGTTTCGTTTTTTATTTCACCGCTAAAGCCGCACTAACCGCAGATTCCAGTTAATGCGCCCTAGCGGTAAGAGGAAATACTGCAAAATAGGCGTAGCCTCTAAATCAGCCGCATGGCTCATGAAACATTGGAAAAAGTAGCGGCTAATAGTCCAAAAGGTACGGTAGTTATCTGAAATCGCCTGACCAGCATTATTGACAATACTAGAGATTAGTTTTGAGTTAGTGTGGGGGATTTCTCAGCATAAATTGTTTTATTGTATGCCTAATGACTTGAAAAAATAATTTGTAAGCAATCATGGCTCAGAGATTGGCAGATGGAGAAAACCGACGCTTTAATCCAGACTGGACTACAAAAATTTTTTGTCATGAAGTAAAAGGGAAACCTATATGTTTGATATGCAATAATTCAGTTGCTATAAACAAGGTGGCAAATGTCAAAAGGCATTACACTTTAAACCATCCTGACTATGACAGAAGATTTCCTCCAGGCATAGCTAGGAGGCAGGAACAGCTTGATAGATTAGCAACCCAGGCTAATGGACAAATGTCTATGATGAGGGGAGCTACAAGCTTGCAACAAAGAGCTGCTACTGCTGATTACGAGGTTTGTTTTAAAATTGCCAAGGCAATGGCTCCATACAGCCACAGTGAACTGTTCAAAAAATGCATGGTTTCAGCCGTTCAAGCGCTCTACCCTGAAAAGCTAAATATTCAGCAAACTTTTCAGTCAGTACTGCTATCTAGGAATACGTGTGCACGACAGATAGAAGCTATTGCCAATCATGTGACTGAAGGTGTCGTATATAACTTGAACAGTTTTGAATTGTTTTCAGTTGCAGTAAATGAAAGTACTGACATAAACGATGTTGCCCAGCTGAGTGTGTTTGTTCGGTATTATCTCAACAAGTTTAGTGAAGACCTTGCAGCAGTTATTCTACTGACAGAACGTACAACTGGATAAAATATATATCAGGCATTCAAGGTTTACATGGAGTCCCATAAAGTGTCAATGCAAAAGATAATTTCTTTATCAACAGATGGCTCCCCAGCTATAGTGGGTGTATATTCTAGTTTGTTAATCGTCTGAAAGATAATAATCCTCAGATGATTCCATTTCTTTGTATCATACACAAAAGCGTTCTCTGTGCACAACTGAAAGATGAATATGGAAGTCTTATGCTGGACATAATGAAACTAATAAATTTTCTCAGATCAAAATCATCTCTACGACACCGCCAGCTTAGAAAATTTCTATCAGAGTCTGATTCTCAGTATGATGAATTGTTAGAACACAACAATGTTAAGTTAGTACCATGTTGCTATCTTTGAATTATATTTGACATACTTATTTTCATTATATTATGAGGTAAAAAAGCACAGCAATGTTGTGAATATTGTCAATTATTTTTAACATACTGAGAAGTATGTTTACTTTAATGTACTTTTGCTGGTGGCTGAGTAAAGGTAGAGCTTTGCAAAGAGTATGGACTGTAAGACAGCATATTGAGCAGTTTCTTAGTGAAATTGGAGGAGATGCAGCAGAACGATTTTAGAGATTCTCAGATCGGAGCATTCACTGAGAGACATGGCTTTTCTGGCAGACATTTTGGCTCATCTGAATGACCTAAATTTGAAATTGCAGGGTGAAGGTCGTCATGTGGTAGAACACAGGCAGGCAGTAATATCTTTTAAACACAAACTCCACTGCTTTTAAGAGGACATAAACAGTGATATGAACCACTTTCCAATCATCAGGGAAATTGTGAATGGTTGTGATGATGTCGTGGACCTTACAGCAGCACGTGCTTTTCTCATTGATGTTTCTTCAGAGATGGAGCGTCGCTTTGCTGCCTTCGATGGTATCAATGGCATTATTGAGCTGGTTGCGTGCCCATTTCAGGTACATCAGCTTTGGAAAGCCCAAGTTGGTAACGTTCCTCATGTTTAAACAGGTGAGGCAGAATTAGAGCTGTATGATTTAAAAGCAGATATACTGGCTAAAGCTCAATTTGCTTAGCAAACTATTGTAGGGTTCTGAACACAACCTGCTGTACAGGAGAAGTATCCTATGCTATGCAATATGACAGTGCACTTACTTACTTTCTTTGGAACAACCTACTTGTGTGAATCAATGTTTTCAAAGCTGACATTTATAAAAAGTAGGTATCAGAGTGTACTGACAGAGGAACATACTCAACAGCTCTTAGCCGTAGCAGTAACCAAATATAAACCAGACATTGCAGCAATAACTGCAAAGCAAACTCGCTTCCATGTGTCTCATTAACATTACAGATACTTTTTCTGCACAGTATAGATGTATTTTGTTGAAAATAAACTTACATATGTTGTTATGTTACACCTTGTTACTTTCATGTTTAGGTTCATGTATGTATGTTTATTTCCACATTATTTAAAAATACACATACATTTACATATATACAGCTGTATTCATGCCTGGCCCTCCTGATAAGGCCTGGTTATCTGTTTGGCCCTCCAGCAAAAGTATTTGGGCACCCCTGATATAGTAGATAGGCGCCAATTGTCCCCAAGAATTGGCACCGATCTGTATATAATTTTGACTGGCTCTTGCCATCATTGCAATATTTCTATTTAAAAAAAATTCATTTCAGGTTGCATTACCTTTACTAAACTGTATGAAATTGAATTTCAGTAACACAGACGCGCTACATTTAAGCAACTACAAACCATATTGCTGATGTCTGGCAATTGAATCATATGAGGAGTAGTCATCTTTACCCAAAGAGAAAAGTTTAGAAAAGTTTTTCTCTAACTAATAATCACCAGTACACTGACAGTACGGTGCAACACGAAAGATCACCATGTGTAATAACTATATGCGTAGTTGTTTCATGATGTTGCGAGGTGGTCCTGTGGCTCAGCTACTAGTGCAAAGCTGGATACGTGAGTTCAAATCCTGTGTGACGTTTTGTTTTTTTAATTCTTTTAGCGTGTTTTCGAACAGACAGACGAACAGATGGACAGGCAGACAGACAAACTGATGCAGCTCATACTCTAGTATAGACTTAATCATAGAAATAATGGTTTCAAGTTTTATAACAATAAACAACAGAGAATATACTATCAGTCAACATAATGACAATGAAAAATCTATTCTGCGGATGACCAGGCTTATGAAGTTTTTAGGGGTAAACAGCGTCAAACATTTATTTTCTCAAATTTACTACAAAATTTAACAAAGACTATTTTATACATTTATCTGATTGAGGTGCTAGGCATAACTTGCAGGTCACACTCATCTTATCAACTGTTTTTATCAGGCTTGGGAATGAATCAGCTGAAATGGTATTCGATCTTAAAACAATGTTATTAACTACGGAGAATATGAGAACACTTCCTAAGATAATGCTGATATATGTGAGCGATTAATTGTGAAAATATGTTTATGTATGGGTGTGTCTACCTGGCAGTTGTCAAGTACAATTTTCTTGATGTTTACACTTTACTGTTTGTTAACCTAGAAAAGATCCACGGTTCATATGCCGTCGTGATCTATGACCAACTACGTTTAATTCCCTAAGCTGATATTTACAATACGATAAATTAAAAAAAGCTTTTTTCAAACTTTTGGTTAGTTTATCTAGAGTAAGCTAAAAAAAACCATGGTTTGAATATTTATGCCATATTTGCATCTGAACTAGCAGATTACCAAGTTTTTAGGTCAAGCTCTTTTCACCATAATTAAATTCACAAATAGCAGCTGCAGATGTATGAGATTGTTCCACAGAAATTTATTTTTTGGATTAAAAAGTTGTTATAGAGGAAAATTTTATAAATTATTTTGATGTGAAAATTACTAATAGTTCATTTCATCAAAAGATTTTAGAAGCACTTACATGTAATATATTGTTACCTTAAGCTAAATATGATATAATTAAAATAGACCTTCAGCAATATGTAGAATTTAGCATTGCTTAGAACATTTTAGACTTCTAAAAAGCAATTAAAGAATCCATTCAAATCTCGATTCCTAACTCAACTGGCTGACATTAGACTGTCCTTAGATCTACGTAGACGCACTACAGCATATAGCCCTTCGACACAATTTTACACACATTGTTTTAAAAAAAGGTGCTGCTTAGCTAAACTAGAAAAAAAATTTGCTCAACACCACTAACTGTTTTTTTAAAATTTTTATATATCATTTCATAATTATCAATGAGATTATTTAGCACTTGCATTGGTTGTGCAGCAGGGAAAAATTCCGCCTGTTGTTAAACTATTTGGTTGCCGCTTTCAAGCATAGACAACATTAACCAAAATGTGATTCAGTGGTTTCAATTAATAAGTCCACATAGACAGAAGATTATATCATCCTCCATACGATTAGAAAACAAATGCTGTGAGCTCTTAGATACACATGAACATGTTATTTTTATTTTAGCTCTATTAAAAATGATCCAAAATAAACTCAAATATTTTTAGAAGTTTACATGTAAGCTTTTTATACCATTAGTGTAGTAAGACATTTAATTGCTGATCGTAGTTATAAAACCATTTAAAATAAACATTATTTGTTATTAGTTTATAGTTTGTTACGTATTTATTAGAAGAATTATATCAATTGTGCATCAATGGAAAGCCAAGGATGTTTTACACATGAAATAAATATTAGCAACAATCAACTAATAGTTGCTTTTTGAGTCTCGTTTTGGTGTAACGTAACGGTATCTGCACGTTACGCCAAAAAATTTAGTAAAAAACTAAGTCCATATTCGTCATCCAAATTGTTCCCTTTGAAAATGGTTTTGGAACATATGTATACATGTAACTATATGGTAGTAGACTGGTAGTGGTTGCCTTTAGGATATTAGTAGCAAATTAATATTTGGTGGGCCAAAATTTGCAGTTAATCATCGGAAAGAATAAAATGACTGCCCAATAAATACATTATATTGCTTTAGAATATTTAGGGTGACAGCCAAAGTTCTTACAAAACTTGCTTCTTAAATATGTTATAGTATGTAGGCCCTATGATCTGTGACACTAAAGAAAGTGATTTTACGCCATGAATGACAAAGGACACATAGATTACTAGTTCGTCGTATAATTACGATCACTTATGGTCACTTGGCTGAAGAATTAACAGTAAGTATAGGTGGCTGTTCAACTTCCTAGTTACTTGTTTAAATTCTTCATACATTAATTTTATGGCTATATTGTGTAAATTGATTGAATGTTGCTAAATGTTGTTATAGTTTAGTACCTGCCTGAACAAGAATACATAGCGTCATTATATACTTTTACTAACCAAATGCAATCATAAGCAAAGCTAAAGTTTTCTTTCTTTTAAGGCTGGTTCAAACTATATCGCCGGATGTAGGCGCAGCCATTTTGGCATTCATCATCTACTATGTGCACCATGAACCGATAAGGTTGCTGAAGCAACGCCGATAAGTCGAGAAGATTTTGCAGTTGTCAAACTTTCGCTGTCAAACTATCGGGAAAAGTTTGCAGCTGTCAAACTTTCCCAATAGTTCGCTGAGCATCAATGACAGCCTGTACAATGTGCACCATTTTGGCAAAGGTGATTCGCTGTCACGAATAGCTTGATCTATGTATTTTTGCTTGTGGTCATCGCTGCTGGACTAGTATTTGATTCAAGCACGCGGCAAAAAAGGTGTTCCTTCAGTAAAAATTAAAAAGAAAACTAAAAATGAAAGCAAACCACAGCATGAGTTTACGATAGTGTGAACATTGTTATCACTGATGATCATCGAAGTATTGAGGTATCAATGCCGAGATACAGTGATATAGTGTGAACCTGCCTTTATAAACATGCAAGTCTGATATGAGCTGACACACCAAATAACTTTATTTCTTGCCCTCAAAATGAAAACCACAAACAGGTAAACATTTCTTACCTCAAGTCTCATTATTCAAAGACTCTGTTAGTAACAGTTCTGGCTTTCTGGCTATTCAGAAGTTTGCTTTAAATACTGAAATTTAATCCTTGCAAACAGTAAATCTAACCTCGCTGAAGGTTAAAAGTAAACTGCTTTAAAAGACTGCCCGCTACGTAGTATATACTTAACAAGTTCGATTTGGTCTCTTAACTCATTAAGTTCATTCATGTCATCTTTTACAGTAATGTAATCTTCCATCCCATAAATCAGCTGCTTAAGGTGCTTGAAAAGCTTTTCTTGGGTGTGCAGTAAAAGGGTGATTAATTAGAAATGAAATATTACAACTGGCTGTCAGTACTACTCATTTTGTGCAGTCAGCCAAGCGAGCCCGGTGACAACCGAAAGAAAGATTCTGATGTCTGAATCTTCGGTTTGGAGAAATATAACAAATAGTAGAGTGAACACTTACAACCAAATGACTTTATTAGACTTGCGCTCGATTGGACAACATACAACTAGCGAGTACAATATTTACTTTCTTTACGAGTTATTGATTAAATGATAGTTTAGATTGTAAAATATGGAACCATCTTACTATAATGCAAGGTATAGACATAATATGATGACTTTTTAAGAGCTGCTGTGATCTTCGTAGATTCATTTTTACAAATATGTACTTTATTTGCTGTGCGGTCAACTATTAGCTACTTAAAAAAATTTCAAAACCTTTAGTCCATAAAGCCTTTGTGCAGCAAATAAAAACTTAGTTTTGTTCAAAAGCATTAATAAAGAGTCACTGACCTTTTAGATACATACAGAAAAAGCAACAAGATGTTTAATAAATGCATTAAATTTGCTAAAGGCTTACTAGTAGACTAAACGGTTTTTGCAAAAAGATAAATCATTATCAAATATAAACGCATCATTTACAATGGATGACATTTTTTTCATCAAGCTGTTTGAATCAACTAATAACTATACTAATAAAGAAACTTTTATTCTGATCATTACTAAAAGACCTTGAACGATAAAGTTTCTCTAATTGAGATTTTTGCAAAGGTTCTCATTAAAATAGTGTGAAGAAATATGACTGGTCCCCAGGAAAGTTGGCTGGCTTATACGACAGAGCCGGCTGGAAAAAGACCAGTGGGTTCCTGGAAGTATATAAGTGACAGCCGCACCTTTGCTCAAAAAGACAGACAGTAGAAGAGACGAGAGCAACAGCTCAAATGACAAAGAACCAGAGACAAGATCAATACGCCTATCTTGCAGTATATCACCAATATTTGCTGTAAAATTAGATTTTTGAACTTATAAATAGATGCTTATTTAAGCTAGATTAGTTCTGGTGTTTCTAGAGTAGATAAATAAAAGGTGTGACAGCACACTTTACAATACTGTTCTATAGTTACTGCCTCATTGCCCTAGAAGATTACGTCTGGTTTGCTCGTAACGTATATTACATGAGGCATGTTCTTCAATTATTTCAGCAATGCTAAACTAACAAAAGAAAACTTCTTTATAGTATTACAGATACAGAAACTTTTGCTTGATATAGAGGTCAGCAGCTTATCTCATTAAAATTTTTGACATTTAATGAACAAACAACATTTTGATAACTAAAGAATTTTAATCCTTGTTAGTTTTCAACGCCTGCAACTCTTCAGGCATAAATGAGCTGTGAAACATTAATTCAAATTAGCTACGTTAGATAACCTCTGCTATGTAGCAAAAAATCAGCTTTACGTGCCAAACATTGTTTATAAGTAATAAATTTTATGTCATGAAATTTTACCAACTATTTGTAAAAGAGGCATCAGACCAACAGTTTTGAAGTTTTAATTTTAGACTTTATTGTTTCTAAATATTTGTGAGAATACATATACTGATGATAATGGTATTTGGTAAGAGTCTGATGGCAGACAGCAAATCTGAACCTTGCTCTAAAGATAGCCGTAATGCAGTAATGTTAGTTTGTGGACATAGTTTGGTACAAGTGTCTACTTACAAGTATTATTGATGTAGTTTCTCTTTTGAGTTTCACAGCAGTACGGTTTAGCTGTGAGCTTTGCGTTTTACTAGCCACTTTTTTATCGATGAAGACTAATTTTTGCAAACAGCCATTGATTCAAAAATGTGAAAACTTAGGAATACACGAGAGTAAATGTTACAATCGATAATTGTTTAATAGATTGTAATTTCCGATATCATCTTTTTTCAAAGTCATCTCTCAATCATTATACTTAGTTAATGTTAAGAAAGCATTTTCTGCCCAATTTACTGAAAGTGTTGTAAGTAAAAGTAATTTATTACGTTGTTCAAATGTAATGAAATCTAATTTTGCTAAACTGCTCTTATCAATTCCAACGCCAGTCAGCGTATTAATTCTGTGCTATCCTTTGTGTAATTATGAACAATTAAACTTAATACCAAATAATATTTATTACCCTTACTACTACCTGCCGCTTTAGTTGTCATTAGAACCTTTTTTAACACTAAGTACTCACTTAAGAATATTCTCTTTAAAGACAAGCTTGCAGAAAAAAAAATTTGTTGATTCTATCAGAAACTATCAATATTTTTCTATGATTTGCAATTTTTTTATGTTTGAGATGACTTGACTATCACAATGTTTGAAGGTTAAAGCGACAAAGCCTGGTTGCGATTCAAATGCTCAAAAGAAAAATAAGAGCAAAATGACATCAATAGTTGCTATCATTGCTATAATTGATTTACACTATTGCATTGAAGCTGAAGCGTTACATGTCTTCATTCTGCTGGTCATGTTGCCAAAATGCAACTATAGATGTCATAATGGTACTTTCGCTTGAATCTCAGCATTTTTACCACAATCAATTGACGTCACTAGTTGCTATCATTGCCATAGTTAATATTGGTTATTGCGTTTAAGTTGCAACGCTATGCGTCTCTATTCTGTCAGTCTTTTTGCAACTATAGACATCATCATCACATTCTCACTTGATCTGAGCATTTTAACCGCCCTTAAGCTTTGTCAATCTGAGTCTTGAAACACCCTGACAAAATTGATTGCTTCAGAAATTGCAGCATAAAAATGGTAAATGTTATAGCAGTTTGCACTCATAATCAGTGTTTTTCTTTGTTGATAGCATTGTGTTCATTTTTTTTGATAAAATGGCCGCCTGTTTTCACCTCAGAATGGTATATTCCTTTTTGAGATTACCGAAGGCTTGGTATAAAGTCTTTTCAGCTATGTTGTTGACATTTAAAGGACAGTCCTCTTTCTAACTACTTCTAAAAATTTTAAATATTTGTTGAATTCTTGGGGTGTATTAATGTTTTTATTGTATTACTTGTTCCTCTATTGCTTGATGTTGAGTAATAAGTAATAATGTATCATGAATGGTTATTGGTCTTTGTAGTATACATCCTTTAGAAGTATTTGTAGAAGTTTTTCAGACTATGTACTACAAGGTCATCTGCAACACAACATAGGATGATGGTAAAGGTTTCCTCCTACATTCTTTCTGCCACTTTCTTTCCAACAATCTTTTTACTTCCTCCAACATAGTTTCTACTAAGCACTGTTAATTTCTACACCAATCCTCTGTTAATCCCTTGCATGTATGAGATTAGCTCATCAGTACTTCTATTGATTTAGGAGAAGAGACTAACATATAAGTGAAATGTCTAAAAAGGTTGTTTTGTAATTGTTTAATGAGTTTAAAGCGTCACTCACGCCAAGTTTTAAACGATATTGTTAAAAAGTAAAGATAATTTGGTATTATTTGAAATTTTGTTTTTAAGTTGATCTGAATGCCAAGATGTTTCAAGATTTAAATTAACAAAATTTGATGACAGATAAAACGCTCAGAAGAAAAAGATGTGCCTATGCTGTCTCAAATATGACGTCAATAGTCATGCAAATTGTTACGAGTGACAAATATGCAATCTCATCAGCATCAGATGCTTATACATTTACACAGTATTTGGTAAAAAACAATGACCCAAATTCTAACCAAGCCATCTTTAAATCTTTTGAAACATCTATAGCAATGTAAGTTTTACTCCTACAAGCATGAACAAATACATAATAAAATATATGTCAACAGAAATGCGTAACACTGCAACTTAAAAGCATTAGCCGATATGTTATAACAAGGCGGACAAACAGTAAGTACGACTATTAAGATCTCTGGAGAAGTCTTTTTCTCCTTACCGTTTTACCTGTGATCAAATTTGGAGTTGTAAGCATCTTGGCAGTCAAGTCACCCAAAACAGCAAACAAAATTTCAAATGATAGACAAAAATCTATACTTTCTGATACTTTCAAAATTTAAAAAGAGGGCCTTTCTAGTCATTTCATTTATATGTTACGTTAGTCTTCTCCTAGTAGTCTAATAGAAGTACTGATAAGCTAATTTTATAAGAGATTAACATAGGATTAGGTATTGATTAGCAGTGCTTAGATACTTACAGTAGTATAGGAAGAATGTAAAAGGAATACCTTCACCCTAAGTTGTGTTTCATCTGACCTTGTTGTACAAAGCCTGGGCAATTCGCTGATGGTTACTATGGAGACCAATATTCTTTTGTGATACTTTGTTACCCAAAATCAAGCGAGAGAAGGAAATAACAAAACTGTACTAAAAAGATTACTAGCACCACAGGAATCCGACAAACATCTAAAAATTGTAAAAGAAGTCAGAAAGATGGCTGTCCTTTAAATAAGTCACATACTTTTACTGTAGCTAAAAGCTTGGATTTCAACTTTTTTTCAAATTTTTGTTCAAAGCTAGAAAATAGAAATGTAAGTTAATTCACATTTTATATTAAGCATGAGCTTACAGAAACAATTTGTAGATTTTATCAGAAATTATCGGTATTTTCCTATCATTTGCGATTGTTTCTGATGTTTGAGGTGATCTGATTGACAAGATGTCTCAAGATTAAAATCAATAAAACTTAATCATTTTTAATACACTCAAATCAATTGAAAGTTCCATTATAAGACATTTATAACGACAGAGGAGCCGATCGAATAGAGACGAGTAAAGCTTCAACCTAAACGCAATAGAAAATTTTCAACGATCGCAATGATAACAACTAGTGGTGTCATTTCACACGGTTTTTTCTCAGTGTCTTATTAGATATAGTTTTATCGATTTTAATCTAAACACAACCTAGAAATCAGATCACTTCAGCATCAAAAACAATCGCAAATGATAAAAAATACCAATAGTTTCTGCAAAAATCTACAAAAAAATTGTTTAAGTTCATTTTCAATCACTTCCAATTCTAGTTTCTAAATGAGATGCTACAAAAATGTGTTTTAATACTGAATGATAAATCTGTAAACTTTATAGGTCTTTAATTGTAGCTCCAACAGCATAAGTAAATTAAATACTTTATAGAACTATAATTATTAGTCTTTATGAAATGCTAAAATTATTATTGTTAAATATTATTAAACTACTATTATAAATACAATTATTTTATTGAGCTGTTATTAGACGCTCTCTGTGTATATTTGATGAACACCTTGTATCTGCATGTATCTGTTAGTAGACTTTGAATATTAGTATCCGCCTTTTAGTATTTGACATCAAATTATACTTCAATTTGAAGCGTAACTGTTTATAATATTTAGAAACAAAGTTTTATCATCTGCAACAGATTGATGTATATTTAACACACCTATGAATGTGATTTCTAAATGTCAGACTCATGTCACGTGTGACCTTCATATAGCATAAATATCAAATGTATCAAATGTCATCTAAACTCTTAGCCTTTTTAATATACATGTACAATAGTTTTTACGGTAACTTTAAAATATGCTAGCGATATAGCATTTGAATAATTTTTTTAGAAAGACCCTTTAAATGCAATTGAATGAAAGTATTTTTAATATCAACTTAATCTTTATTTACTCTTTTGTGTTTATCATAAGTGAAAGCTTTCATAGTACTAATATGAAACAGACATCATTGAAGTGACTTGCAGAACTCAAAGTAGTTAAGCATATGAGAACATCAAACTTACTAAACCCACCAAACTCCAAACTATGAGACCATCTAACTCTTAGGGTAAAAATACATATAGATACATACAAAAGTCATATTGATATTCCTGAAAACTATTTTGAACATCAGTTGTGTATAGTGCAGCGTCAGTCTGATTTTTCAGAAGTAGAGCGTGTAAACTTTTCGCAATACACCGACTTCCTGTAGCTGTACTAACACTTCAGGAGTCTACTTTCCTGACAAGCAGTCAAAAACCAGAATAGTTATTTGGTTCAAAGCTTTTGCTCATTTGCCTTTTTCCAATTAGTAGACCATCGCGAACAGCCAAATAACTCTATTATATGAGAAACTTAGATTTGGTGAAAAGCTAGATATTTTTTACTTTTCTATTTTAAATATGTAATATAGACTGAGCATTGGCTCATCAAGCCTTTGGTCTTCTAAAATATAGTTATTGTTCTACTAACTCTCTGAACAACAATAGTGAATTACTTTCACAAAAGTCACAAAATAGCCCGAGTGCGCACGCTGTCCTAAATAGTTCACTGAAGCAATGCTATTCAGAAGTATTGCTTCTGCAGAACTAATAGCATTTTTGTTTTGAACACGCAATCAGCCTACCATCTTTGCAGGCAAGTTAACTATTCACTGCACTAACAACTGTTGTACTACAAGTATGTGACCGTAGGAATATAACCATCTAAGTCTATCTAGTTTTCTATTAAATAGTTTTTTGCTAAATTTTCTCAATTCTTAAATTGCACAAAGCCAAATTACAAGTACATACTTCCGATGTAAAAACTTCCAAGAAAGTATTGCTTTTGCTGAAGAGGAAATTACAGGTATCTTAGTGCTACCAGAACATCCTAGCTAAAGACCTGAACCTACACAGTGCTAAATGCAGATGATGCCTATTTTTATTGGTTGAATTATGTTCACACTATTAGCAAAAGTCTACAATGGTTAGGGCTACACATGACTTTTAAAGTAGGTTTGTTTGGTTGATGAGTTTAACAAAAGCTGCAAAAACTAGGGGTGTATTACACATTTTACACTAAAAATCTGTTGAGAATGGTGCAAGACTGCATAAATTGTAAAAAAGTATAATTTTATCTTGTCTGTGAATTTAAGATCTTTAGATATCACGAAGCACATAAGCAAGTTATATTTAGAAATTTAAAATAAGTTTGTATATTGCTCCAACCAAAAGTGCTTGACATACCATAATAAATGTAATAGGTTTGCAAGGCTCAAACCCCATAAATCCATTTATAATTACATCTCTTGGAATGGCTCTAAAAAGGCTCATCACCGCTGGTCTGTCACTAAACACCAAAACAATTTTTAATTGGTGAAAACACGTGCCACCCTTCTGTTAGCTTCTGAAAAGAATTTCAGGTGTCTCATAGTTAATCATCTTTAGATATTTTTTTACAATGTTTATGGGTAAGCTGTTATTCTTGGTTAGGCGAGTAATTCTACTAGTGATAGCTCTAAAATGCAGCAATACAGATATCATAGCAAAAGAAACAGACGAAGTTTGGACTCACGGTGGAATCTGAATGAGGTGAACTGTGCGCTGTCTATTAGATGTGGGTAGATTAGCAGGAAACAACTTACAGTAACTAATTTATGACTACAGGACACTTCAAGGTTAAACTGTCAGCTTAGCACTTAGCAACAGCTAATGTTCAGAAATATTGGCAGCGAGTGAAAGTGTCAGCGAAACTCTTTGAATGGCAACTAAAAGTTTGAAGAGTATGATCAAAGCCTGATTATTTTACATCCACAAATGTTACAATTTAGACAGAGAATGACGGCCTAGAACAAGACCTAGAATAAAATGGCACGCTCACTTTTTTAGAGTATATTTCCATTATTTATGAGTAATAAACAGAGAATTTGTTATCTTGGAAGTAGGATCATGCATAAATTGTTTGGCAGTTGATGAAGTTCAGAGGTGGTTACACCCAAGCTTATCTGTAACATTAGGGTGATTAAACGATCATTTCTGTTTTTTGTACTTTATTAATGTTGGAACTTGCCAAAGCAAGGCAAGAATTCCATTCCTTTACTTTTTAGGTTTTTTAATTTTCTATAATGCTATATGCATGTCAAATTAATTTAGCCTAAAGAACACATGAGATGTGTTCTAAAACTACTTGACTTGCCTGAAGACAAATTTGGCAACCAAAACAGGTGCTTCATTCAATTTTCTAGATGGCAGATTTCAAACATGTTTGGTCACCTTGGAACCATTTTGAGTCGTGGGAATGAGGAAGCATCTGTCAAGTGGAGCCAACATTTAAATAAAAGTGTCTGATTAATGCATTTACACTCAATTTATTAGACTCATTTCTACCTTTCTTCAAAATAATTTCTCAGTAAATTAATAGTGGCAAAGACTACATGCCCTTATCGTTCACAAATGGGAGACGCCTGCAGCCAATAATCTGAGCCCAGATGATTTGATAGCAGGCGAATCATAATGCATTGTTTCTTTTTAGCTGTAAACATTCATAAAAAGCTGTTTAGTATCGACTCTGGTTCACTTGGCTGGAAGAATTTTGTTTTATCAAGTTCGAAAATTTAGTTAATTTGCAAGGCTGTGATAGTGAAGTTAGGCAACTTGTTTTTGCTATAACTCAGTGGGCATTTCTAGGAGAAGCAATTAAAAATGGATTAAACAGGTTAATTCCATCTCCAGTTTCATATTACGTGCCCTAAATGAATTTCTTTATACAACAAATAATTAACCCTGCTCTAGAATATGTATAAGTGAAGCAAAGTAGTTTTTTGTTTTGACAAATTTAGAATACCTCTGAACAACTTTGAATATATTCTTGAAGGATTAGTTTAAATGTCATCTAATTTTTATAGAGCCTTGGAAATCTTTATTATCAAAGCCATGCTCGTTCATTTGATGCTACGAATGAAAGTTCAAAAAATATTGCTTTCAACATAATTTTAAGTCATGATTTTCAGCTTCAGAGATGGACATTTTACCACCCGCACCAATGGACCAACTTTCAGCTATAATTGTGCAGTTAGTGATTACAGCTAATGATCTCTAGATTGCCACGAGCCTAGTATTATTAACCTCTATTTTTATTGAGGTTACCTTTATTGGTGACATTGTGAGAGTATTGTAATCTATGAATCTATGTAATGCAAACTATGTATTGCTGTCCATGTACTGCTATCATGTATTGTTATATATGTATCGCTATCCATGTATCGCTATCCATGTATTGTTGTCATGTATAGCTATCTAGGTATCGCTATTCATGTACTGCTGTCCATGTATTGCTGCCATGTATAGCCATCCATGTATTGCTATCCATGTATTGCTGTCATGTATAGCTATCCAGGTATTGCTATTCATGTATTGCTATCACGTATCGCTATCCATGCATGTATGGATCCATGTATTTCTGTCATGTATTGCTATTCATTTATCGCTATCCATGTATTGCTGTCATGTATTGCTGCCAGGGTATAGCTATTCATGTATCACTATCCATGTATTGCTATCCATGTATTGCTATTCATGTATCACTATCCATGTATCACTATCCATGTATTGCTATTCATGTATTGCTATCCATGTATAGCTATGCATGTATTGCTATCCATGTATTGCTATTTATGTATTGCTATCCATGTATTGCTATTCATGTATTGCTATTTATGTATTGCTATCCATGTATTGCTATTCATATATTGCTATTCATGTATCGCTATCCATGTATTGCTATTCATGTATTGCTATCCATGTATTGATATTCATGTATTGCTATTTATGTATTGCTATCAATGTATTGCTATTCATGTATTGCTATTGATGTATCGCTATTCATGTATTGCTGTCATGTCTTGCTATCCATGTATTGCTATCCATGTATTGCTGTCATGTATCGCTATCCATGTATCACTTTCAATGTATTGCTGTCATGTGTCGCCATCCATGTATCGCTATCCATGTATTACTATCTATGTATAGCTATTTATGTATCGCTATCCATGTAGTGCTATTCATGTATTGCTATTTATGTATTGCTATTCATGTATCACTATCCATGTATTGCTATCCATGTATTGCTATTCATATATTGCTATTCATGTATCGCTATCCACGTATTGCTATTCATGTATTGCTATCCATGTATTGCTATTCATGTATTGCTATTTATGCATTGCTATCCATGTATTGCTATTCATGTATTGCTATTCATGTATTGCTATCCATGTATTGCTATTCATGTATTGCTATTTATGTATTGCTATCCATGTATTGCTATTCATGTATTGTTATTGATGTATCGCTATTCATGTATTGCTGTCATGTCTTGCTATCCATGTATTGCTATCCATGTACTGCTATTCATGTATTGCTATTGATGTATCGCTATTCATGTATTGCTATTCATGTATCGCTATCGATGTATTGCTATCGATGTATTGCTATCCATGTATTACTATCCATGTATTGCTATCCATGTATCGCCATCCATGTATTGCTATTTATGTATTGCTATTCATGTATTGCTATCCATGTATCGCCATCCATGTATCGCTATTCATGTATTGCTATCATGTATTGCTATCCATGTATTGCTATTCATGTATTGCTATTCATGTATCGCTATCGATGTATTGCTATCCATGTATTGCTATCCATGTATTGCTATCCAGGTTTTGCTATTCATACAAGTTTTAATAAAATTCTAACACTGTTGACGCTGTGTAGCTATGTATAGTCTAATGTATAGTCTAGCTGTGTAGTCTAATATTTTTAGCCCATTTTAAGTCACTATGTCACATTTTCAAGGCTGTCTAATTCTTTCGTTCTTGTGCATTCATCAATCTTTGTTACAATATTTTTTTCTATTTTTTTCCCTTTTTAGCCATGATAATAAAAATAAAAGTATTTCATTGTTTCATCAGATTAGCGGATACATCATAACTACCAGGTTGTAATGTTGTTACCTCATAACACCCTTTTTATATATGGGTGGATTTTTTAGAGAGCTTTTTGTTATAGAAACATAATTTAACAGTCGCTCAAATTCGAACTTCAAGTAGATTCTTTTGCCAGCTAGTCAAGTTATTTTGAAGTTGCTTTCCTGTGTATTTTTACATTTCTCTTCTATAAATACTAGGTGCAGTAATCACTAATCCTGATACTTGCGCATCTGAGCATCAATAGCTATAAATTTAATATTCAACTGGCCATTCCTTGCAGCTACAAGGGCTAATTCTTGTCCCATTTAAAATTGTTTAGCCTTTGAATTCATAGCATGAGCTTCAAGGCATATTAAGATTAGTAACTATATTACACTCAAGTATCAGGTTAATGAAGAATTGAAGTAAAAACTCAGACTATCATCCATTTTTAAAGTAACAAAAGTAATTTTATTCTGAAAAAGTTATATTTTTATTGTGAATAAAAGTAACAAGAATGTAACTATTCATTTGTCAACATTTAGTTTGGTTAAAGCTTTCTACCAGTTGCTAATCTAAAACACATACTGTATAAGCACACTGAAAAACAAAAATAGGTTCCACTTTTCTGCAAATAAGTACAATAAACAATAAATAAATTTATATGTCAATTTTCTGAAATATGAAATCGATAACAACGGAACAAAAATAGCTTTAAATGATTGAATTTTGTAGCTGACTAAATAAAATTCTAAAACATACAAGGATTTAAAAAATAAATAAATGCAATATTTTAAGTTCGACAACATCAAAGAGGTGGAGTTTGCTGGTTGTAGCTTTACAACATGTAGTGCTCAACCATCTTCAAGAATGCTGTCTTGAAATCTTCTGCCCAGTCTTGCTGGCTGCCGGTATATTTAACCACCTACAGAGAGAGGTGGAAGCATTAGTTATCAGAAGAAGCGTTAGTTATTCTTATAGTATAATATTGTATAATTCTTATATAATATTTTATAGTATAATGTTATATTGGTGTATTTTCTGCTATAATATTCTTACAGTAGAAAAACAGTATAATACAATAACGTACTTCTTTTTCCGCAAGACCATGAAAAAGTAAAAAAATAGCGAGTCTAAAACCTTGAGCTGAAGGTTTTTATGAAAGTTATTATTAGACTAGAAGGTTTAAGTCAAACTTAAGCAAGATTCTTACCGAGCTGCTATGAGCTGTGGTAATGGGGCAGCCATTAGAAGTTCCACACCTTGGAACTTGACCGCTAGTAATTTGAAGGTCTCGTATGATGGCCATGTCCGTATGCAACATCATTCTTGTATCCTTGCTCCATTGTGTGAATCTAAAAAAATTACATCAACATTCAGACTTGGATGAAGAAAAAAATAAATAAATTCAGTTTGATCATGTTGCTAAGCTCAGTTGATGTTACTAACAGTTTGGCATTTGATACTCTATCTGAAGGTTTGCCAAAGTTTAAAACTTTACAATACATCAATCCTCAATACGATCTGGTTGTAATATGGTTGAAAAGTGTATCACAGATGACCGATTAATTTTGAACAATGGTGTGAGACTAATCTGCCCATTAATCATCTGACCTTGACCTGTCACTGCAAACAATTCACTTGGCATCAGAAAGAATTTCAGAATTTATTACAGGCTTCTAGATTACAGCACTTTCAATAGTGTTCATTTGTTGTATTTTATCAAATATTCTGACAACCAAAGGAGTATTATATACAAACCCGTTAGAGGCATTCCTCAAGTCCCAGTCCGTGTTGACAAGACTTAGATAGTAACCATTGTCCATGACTGTAGGAGTTCTATCCCATGTTCCTTCAAATCCACTCGTTTCTGCTCTGCATCGTCCGAGAGAGTGAGCGCCTACAAATATATACAATTAATGAATGTCTGTCAGAGGTTCTTGAGTTGTTAATGGTTGTGAAGTCTAAATTATTATCTTCCTATCAAACTTGCACAAACAAGACTTAGATTCCAAGCCAACAGACAACATAAAAAATTCTATAATAATTTGCAAGGCAGCTTGTTTATACATTTTTCAATGATTTTTAAACCTTATCAATGAACTTAATAAAATATCTTGTAGTTGGTCTTTTTTTGGCTTTACTTATTAATGGTCACAACAACAACAAACAGTCTTCCTCATTGTATAAAATTTATTGTGACTTGCTTATAAAATTTGGCACAAGAGCAATTGTTGTTGGATGCCCTTTCCAACACCGTCAATGATGCTTGTGTGACTCAACCACTGAGCTATTGATAATAAATCAGCATCCTAAACACTGAACTACCATTCTTCATTCTTTTAGTTGCAATCTATTTACAGCATTTCTAACACACTTACCCAAAAGAGCAACAGCTAACTTCTTTGTAAGACCAAATTCTTCCATCAAGAACTCTATTCCTTTGGGATCTTGACCCTGCAATTCAGAACTCGTATGATGAAAAGTGAAATGATGGATTTATAAAATCAAGTGCCATTATAATATTAGCCTCTCTTAAATTGAATTTCACCAGCTGAAGATGCTGAAGAAGAATCAAAATAGCTTCAATCGAGCAGTTACTTATTACAACGATTTCTAAAGAGTTTCAATGTCATCACTCTGTTGCTAACCTGAGGAAAGGTGTGGGCGAGGTTGTAGGTAGCCGGGTCACTACAGCTTCTCCGACCAGTTCTGAAAGGAAATTTTATTTCACCGGGTCCACCTGTAATAAATTATCATGTATATTGCATGGTTACATTGCCAAGTATGTGTAACACGTGCTGCTGCGGTTGATAAAAAATTTTCAACCAGAACTGTGAGGATACTATTAACATCACATTAATTGTAATAAGTTATTTAGTAAATAATGGTATATTAAAATTTGGACATTAGGTTAATATCAGGTGAATATCAAAATAACATAGAATGAGCTTAGGTTAATATCAGGATAATATCAGGTCATTAGTAAGTAACCATGAAGTAAATATGAGACGTACAGTAAACTAGAGTCAACTTAATCCTGAGCAAAAATTTTGGTAGAATTTAAAAAATTGAAAGCTTTTGCAGAGCATCTTTGCTGATCATTGTTCTTAACACACAAAATTACTACGACTTTTTCAATAAAGCGGAATTGGCCTTAATTTGAATTTGAAAATAGTATAAAAGAGTGAAGACAACTTCAAAGTAGGTTATCATTTCATGACAAATACGTAACCATGGTGACAGAATAACCATGGTGATGATTATTGATGTCATACCAGCATTTGAATTAATCATAAAAAGTAGTTATCATCTCCACTTTTGGTATAATCGTTTTAATTGATACTTTGTAAATAGCAAATTGAAAAATGTTTAAAAAACTATTTTAAGAAAGATTTAAAAGTAAAATGGTTTTATGACATAATAAAAAAGCAAAGTCGATATTGTTAGCATCTAAGTGAAATTGGTTTCTCACCTGTCTGTGCCATACCAGTTTCTACGGCAACTGTTCCGAGCAGCACAACAAAGTCAGCAAAGGAGATTGGCTTTCCAAGAGATGTCCACAAATTGATCGTATCATAGTATATGGGCATAAGACCTGAAGAAGGAAGAGAGAACTGAAAACTCGTTTTTATTTCGCTCTAGATATATTCTGTTTCTGGTGTTTTCTAATCTACTGCAAGAACCTCTGATGTTAAAAGGAAGACTGCTTAAAAAGGTCTCATGTCATTTTGTGAGATAACAACGCAAGTCTGTTGTTGTTTTGCTGAGGTAAATATTTGAGCAAATTAAATTAAGGCATGTTATCATGCTTAATGTACATGTATACTTAAAGTATGATATAAATTTAACTATCTCTTCATGATGACTGCTTATGTTTAAAAGTACAAAAATAAAACATTGTGTTTTACCTGCATTGTTGGCCTCGTCAGCATTGATACATCCATCACAGCCTGTTGACCCAACACAGCTGTGGAAAACCAGTCGAACTGCAGCTGGTAGTCTTGCGGAAAACTGTAAAAAATGGTTGATGATATTATACAACCATAGATTTGAGCAGTTATATTTTAATTTATAAATCGTTGTTTTTAGTTTTAAAACTTCCCATTATACAAAATGGCTAAAAAAAAATAATATGGCAATAAATTTATATTGATAACGTATTGTTAACGAGAAGCCCAAATTTATTCTTTTGAAGAAGATACATAAATGACAAATTCATTTGGTTTCTAATAAAAAGCCATACCTCATTTATTTACACACTTTGCGGTTAGGAGAAAGGTGCATAAATATCGTTGCCTCAATGAAATCTTTGTTGTTAACTTAAAAAGGAAGGCTAAAGAAAACTGGTAAGAAGAAATAACTCCTCTCTACAAAACAAATACTTACACTTTCTTCTATAAAATTCTTCAGTGATGTTTTTATGCTAGAAATGCTTGTTTCTGGCCTTTGAAATCCTGGTTGGCATTGAGCTAAAAGAAGAATAGATATTTTATAACACAAATTAATAGATGTAATCAAAGATATTTAAAAAAAATTTTTATAGATTGAGAAAATTTAGCACTATTTAAAAAGAATATAATTTTTGAATTTTCAGTCTACATTTAGGATGATCACTAACATGAACGGTGGCAAAACTATACAAAACCAAACAATTGACTGTAGTTAGCTGTGAAAAACCTCTTGAAGCAATACTAACCTAGAGTAGGTCTGCAATAGCATCTCTCTTCTTTTCTTCGCTGTCGACCTTGTTCTGTTGTTTCTCCTGGCAATCTGTAACTCTGCCCTGTTGTTCCTCGGGTATTACAGTCAATTGGATAATTCCTAAAACATAAAAATCTTTAATTTAAACTTTTTAATTAAAAACTACATAAACGAAAGCAAAAGTACACAGAACTGGTAAAATGAGAGTTACATTATCTTGTTATTAGTTATATATAAAATAATAATTTTTACTTACAGTGCAGCAGCATAAAAGTCTAGCAGAGCTGTGAATGCCACGACAGCAGTGATAATCACCTGAAATAAGAATAATAGCTTTCAAAAGTGCGTTGAGAATAAAACAAATAACCGATAAAACAACTAGTCCATAAACTCTATCATTAATATAATCTGAGATAAGATAGAGGTGAGTATTAACCTTTGACTTCATACTGAGACAGATATTTTGTGCTGATTATCGGAGAAATCCTATAAAAAACGGTGCTTGTAGGAGCTGGTTGTTAATTCACTCAGATCTTGAGATGAAATGAATGATAAACCCGGTTATCTTCCTTTTATATAAAATAGAGATTTTGAAATTTTAGGGTAATTGCGCTATTAGTCATCTTTTTCAGTCATAAATTAGACTATAATCTAAATGTGCTGGCTAAGTGTATAGCTGATCAGTTCATGGGTTAATGAACCGAACCCGACTACTAGGACGCGAGGCGGTGGCTTAAGGCTATTCACTTCATCGCTTGCGCCAGAATATTTCAACAACTAATGTTGAATTTGCATCTTATCCGTAATGCAGCTATATTTAGAAACATGAAATAAATGTCTGATATGAACCATTCACCTCAGTTTCTAGCCTTGCAACTTGCTTTAGCATTCTTCAAGGTAGTAACTTTTTCACTTAGTTTTGAAATGTTGCTACATTTAAGTTGCTGAAAAGTATCATATTTTTATACACCAATTGTAATAGAACCTAGCATGGTTGGCCTATAAACACTTTGTAACTTTTAGCCAACTTCACTTGATTTACCTACCAAAGTATAAACTTTGTAAATTTCCGACTCTGATCGGCTAGCATTCTAATACACAAACTGTTTATTGTAATAGCGAGTATTGCTTATACAGGACTTAACTCTCTCAAGTCACGTTTGTTGCAGACGATATGAGAAAACTGCAAGTCTTAGTATGTTCCATTCCTGAGTGTAAAACTAAGTTGTTAAATCTAAGAGCTCTTTTAACACATTTGTATCAAATTGAGAACAATGAGGGATACATCTGCTCAGCAAATCATCAAATCTGTTAGCTAAATATCTTTCTAACTGTTTAATAAAAACTACCATATTGATTGTGCAGTTCAATCAGCCGTGGTCTATATCTTAGAACTCTATTACCAATGAACCACTGGTAGTATAAGGAAAGGCATCACCTACTTTCTCTGCCAATCCAGCAATGCCGATTAGTCTGCACGCTGACAGGTAACAAACTGCAGTTGGCTGCTACATCAATGTAGGCCCTACTTTCGATTTCACATTTCTCAAACTAAGTACTCTTTGACAATTGTAAAACCTTATCAATAAACTTATTGAAAATATTTTAGTTGTAGTCTTTTTTGGACTTTTTCTTTTAGTGGTCGTCACTTCAAATGGTCGTCACTTCAAATAGGATCTATTTTCACCATTTGCTTTTGGCAAGTTAGATGCTCTTCCTAACACCGCCAATGTTTTATGTGTGACTCAAACCAGGGATCTGCTCATATACTTATTTGTTTTATTGTTCTCAAGTTTTCAAGTAAAATAGATTTATAACCAGCTCTAAAACATGTTAAAGGGGTTGAGCACTTTTATGGCAAAAAACCATTGAGCAGAAAAAATTGTTTGTCAATCATGCGTGTAAAATTTGAGAAAAACATTTGTACCATGAAATCGAGAGTAGCTCATCACTCAAAAGTCAGTTATGGTTCATCAAATTCATAAAAATATTTTTATTATTAATGTTACGATTAGCTTGAAACCAAAATATTTTATCAAAAATGTTTGCAGCGTCTGCTAAAGCAAAGACCAGAGCTATGCGACTAATTTTTAGCGATGTTTCTACTAGAAGCATCGCTACTGATCTTGTTCTGATATTGTTCTCAGCTTGTTTAGATTAATGAGTGGCTTGACGGACTTAACGGTGCTAATTGGGGCTAAAATGCAGAAATGTGTAATTTTTTATGGAACTGCTGTTGCAAGTGTATTCAGAAGTAAATCTCGAAAATACCACTGCGAGCTTGAATGCAAACAGAAGGGAATGAGTTGCCTCATTATTATTTGATTTGAACTGAAGAAAAGGTCTGATAAATCATATATTTGGCTGTGACCTTTACGACAAACTCTATTCATGAAATTGTTTTTACTCTTGGTTGCTACTTTTAAATGTTTCTCAATTTGAACTTTTCCTATTCATAGGACTCCATCAAGTGACCAAGGTGAAAATTAGTCATCAACTTTGGTGAACTCTTTATAAATCAAACTAGCTCAGTTCTGTATAAAAGTTTTTATTGACAATTAACCAAATTGTTAAAAAGGATCTATGATTTGATGCTTTGCTTTTTGAGATGAACTTTCCTCTGCTTTTGGTGCCTTGATATTTAAGAAATACCACTATTTTCAAAGATTTAGTTACTAAAAAGAGCCTTTAAAGCTTGCCCACAGTTGGATAAAGATCGCCAAAACTTTTGTGACAGGACAATAAATTTTATAGAACATAGAATTTACGCATATCGACAATCAGCATAAAGTTATGGTTGGTTGTAAACAACAACAAGCACTGAAACTATGTGTGAATGCGCTATTACTTAGAAGGATTTGAGAGCAAAGTTTGCAACTATCCTTTTCCCAGGTAGTGCCAGCCTTTCCCCGAAGGAAGTGATTCAGTTTTACAAAGAAGTGCAATAGCCACTTCCTATTGGACAGCGGTTAACTAGTGACGCGTCTTCACACGTAGTTGGCTACGTAAAATGGTAATTTTAAATTACGGTATTAAGTAAGTCACGCAAACCCTCCGGCATGCCACAACAGATTCCTCGTCACGTGTCACTGCCTTCTGTTACAGTAGTCTAATCATCATTTCCAGCTGGCTGTATTGCCAGGCTATTTGTGAAGTTATGTAAAGTGCTCAGTCTATCTAGCAATCTGAAACTGCAAGTTGTAACTTAATGGACGATTAGTAGGACTACTTGACTGCCTTAGTTGAGCTTCCTTATACACGGAATCATTAATTAAAGACATTCCGTAACTTATCATATCGGTCAAAGACTGTCCTTTCACTCAAAGTTTGTAGGTGAGGATGGGATAATTAAAAAGACTACTAACTTACTTCAATGGTAGATGCATTAAAGAACAACCATGATCTGATGGTCAAGAGATCCTGACCGGTGATTAGCAGGTTGAGGCTTAATTCCAAGAAAGGCATTGAAGCTTAATTCCAAGAAAGGCATTGGTGGCGAAAGTGAGGACATCTGACGTTAATTTAGTTTCTTTATCAAATCATCTAGTCAGATTAGTCTACTGTCTGATAGATAATCACCTAGCTATAGTTTGGTGAGGAAAAGGGGTAGATTTCTTATATTTAAGGTTTTTTTGTCATTTTAGAGTAAAAGGATTTAGCAGGCTGCAACCATGCAAAAGTATAATTGTAATAAAGATCATTGCATCAAGCATGTTCAACAAAATAGTGGAGAGTACAAAAGATGAAACAAGCAAAAACTTATTAACACTAGCTATATATTCAACTGCGAGAACCAAAATCAAAAAATAAAAATCTTCGTTGTCACAGATGTGAAATATCTTTAAGACTATGATCTCATGATTTTAATTCCGCTCAAGTATTATCGTTGCTGACATTAACTTTTGAAAAACTGCAAAGTACCAATTTCTCTAAGCCAGACTGTAGGATTAATTTGTCATGGGAAAATGACATTTTCTACACTCCTCAAATTTTGTTATAGCCACTCATATATGTCATAATCATATCAACTATGGGACATGGATTTGGCCTTTTTAACAAAAGAATTGCAAGTATGAATCTTCCGGCCGTTCAAAGCATAGGCGCTGTCGGGCTTAACGTGTTCTGCTGTGCACCTGGATAAAACTGCGGGTGATCCTATGCAAAGGCGCTGGGTTGCTTAGCACATTTTGCCATGTTCCTGGATAAAGCTATGGGTGGTCCAATGCAAAAGCTGGTGTGCTTAGCATGTTTTTGTGACCCTGAATAACATTGTAAAGCTGTGGTAACAAAAAGGTCTAGACTCTAGAACATCAATCTATAGATGCATGGGTGAGGCTTGAACAAGAAAGTTGAAAGAAAACTGTGTAGTGACATTGACAGCAAATTCCTCAAAACTTCTAGTAAAAACTGTGTCTCAACCTACAATCTTACATACATTGTATGCTTGATACTACTAGGCATGTTTTACGTTTAGTTCCCTCCTTTTATACATATATATACTTTTTATGTATCATTTATTAATTAATAACAAAAATGCTCAAACACATGGTCTGATAGCATTTGTCACCACAAACAAGGAAAACTATGAGTAGATTATTTGACCGTTCTTTAATAGCTAAACTTTGACCAGTTTACATTACCATTAATAACAGATTAGCTGTGGTCAAAAACTGAGCCTCGACTTCATCGGTGCAGTTTATATTTAGTCATAAGTTGTTCTGACATGTCAGAACGATCAACAAATTATCTATTCTGCGACTCATTCTAATTTGACTAACAAAAACAGTTCCTGCTCAGAGGGCCTGTTGACAGTTTCTTTAAGCACATCTGCTTACAGTCACTATTGCTATAAAGTTGAACTACAAGACAACAACTTTCAATGCTCAGATGGATAGATTTATGAAAATAAAATTATATATTCATACTAGAGCTAACCGCTTAGTTAAAGCAATGATTTCAACCAGTGTCCTGCAGTGCCCTAAGGTGGCATGGGAGATCGTCCAGGGTTCCGTGTGAAATTATCAATAAAAAGCTTATATAAGCTGTATTCTTATTGGTAGGTTATACATCTGCCTGTTCCCTTTTTCTTTCAAGAGCACATATAATAAGTATTTGCTAGCATATTCTGCAGCTCGGAATGATGGCTACTTAATGAAATTGATAAAAACTTTATTCTCAAGGTTGAAGGTCGTAAACTTGCGCTCCATACAAAGCAATTTTTCACTCAGATTGGCACTATTATTCTAAGGCTTCGAAAAGTGGCCAAGAGCTTCATGTGTTTTCGGTCATTCCTGGCAAGGATATCTGTGCTGCGTTCATCATTACCGGCCCAGGTTTCTCGATGAGTGAGTATATTAATACATTAAAAACTTATTAATTATATGTACGGCCACAGTAGTTTCATTCTATGCCATTTTGTGTCATTCCGTTTGGTAGTGTGCCTCAGAATTTTGTAAACATACAAAATGGACTGCAGCTCACAATCAAGTTGAAAATCGCTAATTTAGAGCACTAAGAAAGATTAAATGTACTAGCAACAAAAGCCGAAAGCAGCTGAACATCCAACGAGTTAAGTTTCACTTGGTAATATTAAACAAAAGTAGCTGGATATGTCTGTGCATATCTTATTTAGCTTTAGGAATAATTTTAGTCAATAAATTACTATAAGAAGGTTTACTCACTAGTTTATTTCATGACTACACTACTCTATCGAGGTGACCAACAAGTGATTGCAGTCATTCGTGTATTGTTTTCATTTACTAGCATCTCTTCTTTTACTATGACTGATTATCTTCTCTCACTTCATTAACAACTACTGTAGATGGTGCAATCAGTTGAGTATAGAACTACCTGAATAAAGAAAGCTATATCTAGCATAAATGAATTGTGCGATTCAGAATTTATAAGGTAAATGCTATATCAGGTGCCACTTTCTAGTAAAGACAATTTTAACTAAAGCACTTTGAAAATGAGAATTAAAGTATTAGATTTCAAGTTATCATTACTTATGCTATGCTCGCACAATAGTGTGAATTAGCCAAATCAGCTACCTATATGCATATCTCTAGTATTGATTGGCAGTTTTATGTCAAAAAATGCAAACACAAAAGTAAAAATGCATGACTGATTAGGCAAAAGCTATGAGCAGAACTAACCCAAGGAGCTATGTATATGCGACAAAATAAATCCTTTTTGTCTCTGCTGAATGACCATACAGTCAAATTGGATTCCAATCATCTGAATTTTTTATAGAAAGCTGATAACAGTTTCTCTTTGGAATGGTCTACTGAAAACACTTAGATGGGCTATGTTCTTAGCTGTCAAGTCATCAGGTGCAGCTTTGAAGCTGGCTGTTTTTAAGATTATTTATGGTACTAAGGCTACATGTTATACAAGCTGCTGCCAAACCAACCCCTTAAGATAGTCAGGTGGTTTTAAGATGACAGATTTCTTTAAAATTGTCATTAACAGACTAGGCTGACTTTTATAGAAACAGAGTGAGTAAATCTCAAAGTAGGACATCTTTGAACTCATTTTAGCTTGCCCGACTTCTTTATGCATGTTTCGAGGAGACTTAATCTTATTAAACATCATCAAGGAAGCTTTGGGAAAAATCTAAAGTTTTTTGTATGATGTATTTCATCCTACCAGAGGTTGATGTGAATTTAAATTTGAATGACTCATTTTCACAGGAAGGTTGAAGAGCCTAATGATTGTTATACTGCTTCTATAGTACCGGAACATACCTGTGTTCCTACAGATCCACTCTCTTCTCTTTTTTCTCTGAGTCACGTTAAATCTCATAGAGTTTCTAGGCTAATTTAAACCAGATGCAAGGTAACGCTTATGTCGTAGACAATCATTATGGCTTGAAAGTCCAAATAAAATAATTTAACGCCAAATTTAACAAAAAGCATCAACTTAAAGTAATATTTGCTTTTAGAAGCTTTGGGTAACAGCTAGAAGTTAGTTGTTTAATGTTTAACTGAAACTAGTGGTCAGATTGTGTAGAAATCTTTACCTTTCATATTATGTCAAAGCAAGTGTTTCATAAGAGTACAAAAGCAGCAAGCATTGAAACTCTGAATGCTTTAGACATTCGGTGAATATTGCATAAAAACAGTTACATTATCTTCAACTGAGGAATTTTTTGTTTAAATCGTTGATTTCTTTAAAAAGATATAATAGCTTTTAAAATCAGGAACCAAATAGTATGAAATGATTAAGTGGTCATTTTTCTGTGAAGAAGGATAATTTTAACTTTCTTAGCAGCTGTTAACACCTGAATACTATGACTCAACTCTTAGTGTCAACTTGACCAAACTCAATGTTTTTCTAGCTAAGTGAAGTGCATACCTTCTAAATGATCTTTGCAAAAAAAACCCACACTTCTGCGCGATCTCCTGTAGGCACCAGCCGGGTGATAATGCGCAGAATGATTAACCAGTATTTTTAATCCCTGATGTTATTAGACTCTAACACACTTCTGAGTGTGCCACATGGAAAGGAAGTAGTAACTATTGCCCTTGCTTTTTAATATGCAAGCTGAGATCTGTCGGCGCCACTTGAGACAAGGAAACAGCTTTTTTCTCTTTAAAGGTGAACACACACCATTGAACTGATACAAATGTAAATATTATCAATATAAAGCTAAGACATCAGGCTTTAATTTGATGTAATTTATGTCTTTGTAGCCCCACTCAGTTCAAAGATATAATAGTTTGAATAAGATTCTTTCTTGGAATGCTCAGATTCAAGAGAAAGCATGATTATGATGTCTATAGTTGCACTTAGAAAAGAAGCCGACAGAATAAAGGCGCATAATGCTGCAACTTGAATCCAATGCCCGATATCAATAACGAGGGAGACGGCAGCCGCGCAACTTGTGATGTCATTTTGGCACCAGTTTTAACTCCCATCGTTTTAACCACAAACAAATTTTGATGACTTTCTTCTTGAAACATTCTGGCAATCAGATCACGTTAAACATCAAAAACAGTTGCAAATACATGTAATAGGAAATACTGATACTATTTGATAAAGTCTACTAAAATTATGTGTACATTTAACTTCATCTTGAAAGACGGTTTAGCTAATGTTTTCTTTAAATGTAATAATCTCCATTATTGTTTTATGCACAATAAATTTTAATTTAAAACACGCTGATTCCAAATAACAAACTAAGGTATACTGACTGTAATCACCAACTTTTGTAAATATTAACCACAATGCCGTCCGATGCACTTAACATCGCTATGGATTTAAGCTTGGTATTGACTGCTAATCGAAACTGGCTAGCAGTGTCTTCTGGTTAAGAAAAACAGTAACAAATATTTCTGTTATTTTAAATCAGTCATACCGCAAAAATATAGATTCTCTGAAATCGCACTCACAAGTTTGTACCACCAACCACACGTGTTTATCCGTTGTTATTGCACAGACTTATACAACCAAGACTAGCTGTTCCAAGGATTTCTGGTCATAAGAAGTTCCTGGAACTCTATTAAAGTCTTAGAAACAAACGATAAATAATACAGTAATATTTGAAATTTTTTTGGAAAACTGTACAACATAGTACTTAGTAATAGGATTTCCTGTTAGCTGATCAGTTTGGCTATGATAACACAATAGATTTCTTAGTACTGTCAATCCTATTGTGACTCTAATGGTGAGTAAGATGGTGTTTAATAGATTTCGACTGACAAAATTTAATTTGAGCAGCAAGATGGGATGGTATATGAGAGAGAAATTTCTTTTGTTCTTGATTTCAGCAGCAAGATGGGATGGTTCTTTTGTTTATGAATTTGTCATCAGAAACAATGAGTGTATTGCTCATAGCTTTTATGTTGCAGTAGAGGTGTATGACAAATCACACATGGCAAAAATAAAAGTACGGCCACACGTGCTGATCGTTTTGTTGGTTCCGACTGAAATCACGAAATGAATGAAAAACACAAATTTCTTTGGCTGAAATTCACAGAGTTGTAAGAGCGGTGCGTGCATATCGAAATCGTCGACGAAACGCTTCTAATTGGCTAAACAAATTATTAGCAAGAACGATACTAGCAGCTTTTGCAATTTATATAGTCCGAGGCAAATAACGTAACACACAAAAATACTAACGCAATTTGTCATAGTAAATACGATGCAACTGTATTGATTGCGCCAAATGTAGCAACTCTTTTTACAACGGAACTTTTGCAAGCAAAAAAACTGTTATTATTAAAACGGAAACGACTCGTAGCTATGGTGTCCAAACAATAAAGAACTAATAATAGCGCAATCTAGGCAGTTGCATTGTATGTACTATGTTGAATCACACTGGTACTTTTATTGTGTGTCGTAATACGTGTCTTGGACTACACCAATTGCGAAAGCCGCTAAAATCGCGCTCGATAATAATTTTTTTAACCAGTTAAAAGCGTTCCGTTGACAATTTTGATGTGCATACACAGCTCTGACAATTCTGTGAATTTCAGCTGAATAATTCTGTGTTTTTCGTTGATTTCATGATTTCGGTTGAAACCAATGACAAAATCGGCACTGTACCTTAATAACGAAACTTATGTAACCAAAGTTTTTAGTTACATAAGTTTTCAACCTACATGTTTAAAAATTCTCAGGTGGTAAAGTCAGATGATTCGCTACTTGAATTTTTATCTTTTAGCTAACGAGGAAAATGATACATCTAAATTACTATATAAATAATAAAATGTGTTTTATCTGCAAATAATGATTTTTGAAGAGAGATTATCAATCCACCATTAATTTAGTGATTATATTTATAAGTTTATTGCCATTGCTAGACGCCATGTCAAAATTAAGAAAAAGGTAAATGCGCTTAAATCTTGTTATTTATGCATTACAAGTGGTAAACCCGGTGATGCTCCTGATTTCTTTCATCTTGAATCAGATAATCCGCAGGTTGGGGTTTACAAGGAATCAGTTGGTGTTCACAGGAATCAAAAGCAGTTTGGACACCAAATTTTTTTGGCAATCTGACTAACAGCAATCAGCATATAAGTATCAAGTTTGTATAAAATTGGCTAAAATATGTGGAAGTATTATAGCATTGCAGGAACTAAGAAACACACACACACACATACCCACACACACCCACACACACACAATGACCAAATGAGATTTATCATTATAAGTTTTAGAATACTGAACCAAAGATAATTTACTGAGAGCAAAAGCAAATTGTACGCTTGACAAGAGAAGATTTAGCAATAGGATGTATAAAATTATGTTGCACAAATTTCAATAGCATTTCTCGGTTTCGAATAGTTGTGCCATTCTTCTGCTATAATACTGAAATATGCTAATTTATTGTAATCTGTATTATCTTTTCTGTTACATTTTAGGTCAAGTAATTTATCTTTTGTGACAGATGCAATAACCACTCAACAGCTTCGCGTCTTGATAACTTCAACAAATTTAAAACTTACAGTTGACATTTCTAAATTTAAAACTTTAACAAAACAGCTAAATAAAAGATGTGCTGTTTAGGCTAGTAGAGTCAGAGCTACATGTATATTCATTTTATTATATTTTGCTATAATAGCAAAAGAGCTGCTGTAGCCTAGAAGTCTAGGTCATCTGACTTGTAAGCAACAGGTCGGAGTTCAAACTCCAAAAAAACATGACATTCAATCATAATTTCCACTCTGCCGCTCTTGAATAGCCTACAACTGGGTATATCTCCAGTCGTTGAAGTGTCTTTACCACTGGACCCAGAATTATCCAGCTGAGATCATACAGCCAGTGTTTCTGCAACATGGCTCTTTGAAACACGCATGTCTTCTTCAACCTCTTCAGACAACATATTCATTTTTTGAAGGACTGCTGCATAATTTTTCTGGTTAGATAATTTTCATTTATGAGTATAGTAAGGCTGTGAATGCTGAGACAGTAGGGATAATCACATGAGTTAAGAATAATAGCTTTTAGTACCAGTTTGAGTAGTTAGTTCTGATTTTACAATTTATGCTCTACTATATACATTGTAAGACATTGATGAAAGAATCAGCTCTAATTTATTGTATTTTCTAAATCATGGCCGAACTGGCAGCACCATCCAGTTCTTAGGTCTATTGAAGCAAAAGTAATTCATTATAACTATCAATAAACCTTTTTTATTGAATGGTAATAAAAACTATATAAAAATTTTTTTCAGGACTTATGCGAATGAACTAGGAAACTGCAAATAAATAAGCATTAGTCATGGGACTCAAGGCCGATTCACACTGTATCGCAATATGTCAGAGTTCATCAAACAATATATCTGTGATTGTCTGTGATAAAGTTTTTCACTCTATAACCAACCCATCCGCCTTTAAATCGGCAAATAGTCTGAGGAATTGTGTACTCGTTACAAAGCGGAGTTGCTAAAATGATGACATACTAGTCTTGCATCAGCTATTATGATTAGAGATATAGATTATGTAATCTGCGATAGCCAATCACTACTGCTGAAATGGTGCTCATCGCAAAAATTACCATGAGTGCTCGGTGAAATATCGGCAAAATTTGAAAACTGCAAAGTTTCCTTGACATACCCTTGTTTCCTCGGTGATGTCATTGGTTTACGGTACACATAAGTTGATGAATAATCATCGAAAGGACAACGATAAGAGGCAATATAGTGTGAACCATCTTGTCTGAACCAGCGTGAGATTTTATTAGAAAGTTTTGGTATTTTTTCATAATATGTGATTTTTTTAATGTTTGAGGTAATCTGACTGCCAGAATGTTTCAAGATTAAAATCGACAATACCTGATCGCAGTTAAAACGCTCAGACAAAAAGCTAAAAACATTGTTGCCAGCCATTTTATCAACAAAAATTTACCATTGCACTGAACCACTCTACTGCAGGTGAATAATACAGCATTACCGTATACAGGATGTGCCAATTAGTGTTACACATTTCAAACACCTTACTTCATCGAGTATATCATGTAGCTCATTGCATAAAGCATAGCATATTCATGCAATATGCATTCGGTGTTTTGCATTCCGTTCTATTGCTACACTCTGAGAGTTGAGAAACTCAAACCAGTGTGCTGGCAGGTTCAAAAACTGAATCACTTGGCATAAGATCTGAGCTTTCAAAAGAAACGATGGAGGATATCTCTGCTATATTAGCAAATTTATGCAGAGCACTTCATAGAAAACCATGTCACCAAAGTAGTACGATTGTATCCAATATGGCTTCCATACAGTGTCGGTGACATTATTGACTTCATACATTGCTCTGCGAGAGTGGAACAAATTTCAACTGCAAAAAGGGCAACTTTATCCAACTATGAACCAAATATACATAGAGACTTATTTAAAAAGTGTTATTATCCAGGGGAAAAATATATTTTATCTCAGCTCACTCTATTTTCAGAAAGCGAAGGCTATCAGGAAAGTCAGAGTTTCCCTTTTGATTGGTAACTACAAACAGCTTGTATTGAAATGCCTATTTATGGGGTACAGTTTTGTACAATCCAATCAATTGTGACTAAAATCCCACTTTTGTAAAATCTAACAAAGAGTTAGTTGAACCCTCAAATATGGTAAATTGCTATGCATTACTTTATAGCAATGCCAAAAATTAATAAAGTTAAACAAAATGCACAATTTTTTCCATTCATGAAATCAATTTGTAATCTTCTACTTACTTTGTAATCATTTATATAGTTTTATATTTTTGAGTTCCTATTCTTGAAACCTGACTCAAAGCAGTTAGCAAAAAAAGGTTTTTAACTTTTCACTTGCACAACTATGTTGAAGTAGTAGGCTGACCTGCCTCCTCACGTAATTGGTGACTGTTGGATCTGCCTCGCCAGCAACTCGCCTCAAGTGTTTTTAAATGACTGATTTTAGGCTAAATCAATTTTTTTCTCAAGTCAAAAAATTTATTAATCTGTTTATAAATTTATTTTTGAGCTGACAAACTTTAAATTAACAAGTTACTGCAAGTAAAGCATTGGCATAACACAAAAGTCACAATATTTCCGTTCAATGAACAGTAGTCTCTAGCCTAAATAGGGTCGCATATGTTATTTATCATGTTGCTAATAGAGCAAATGCTGTGTAGATCAGACAAAAAGGAACAGAATGTTTTAAGCTAATCCAAACAACTGAGCCTGTAAATGCAGCATTCGAAACTCTTGCTTGTAACGTCACAACAAGTTGCTAAACACTCATTGGTTATCCACAAACGTTGATGAAACTCTTCCTGAAATGTATTAGCAATTTGTGCAAGATTTCCTATCTGTATCTGCCGCTTAACTTGGTTACAAGTGACTGATCGCTGAACTGTGAAGGAAGTCAACCGAAGCCTTTACTGCATCACACCAATTTCCAGAATCCCTCACAGGGGAAGTTAGTGAGAACATGTTATCAAATATACAAAGAGAAAGTGCAAGGAGCTTCTACTTATTATATGTAAACGTTCTTTAGTTGGGTGCTGATTCAATCTTTTGTGGGTCATACGAGAGGGGGAGGGAGAGGGCTGGATGGCTCATCTTGTGGCCAAACCACCTGTCCAAACTGGCCTGGCCACAAGCTGGCTGGCTCTCACCAGAGAACCGCAAGTTGTAGTTCAATTCGCAGCAAATTAATCTGTCAAATAAACAATGCAAAATATTTTGCACTCTTCAAAGAAACCACCCAAGTGTTTGGTGATATCTTCTCAATGCGCTGCAAGAGATGATATGAGCCTGACATGTTGTTGTACAAAAATGCTTATCCTCCCAAAACACGCATGCATCTCAATACCAGTTTGTCATTAAGCCGTGGTAAGCCACAGCATGAAGAACCATTACTACCCAAAACCTCTATACATGTAAATGTGTTAAATATGTGAAAGGCTCTTAGCTAAAGAGAGTTTATGGAGTTATCTAGTACTCTCGTAATCTGACACAGCGTGAGATGGTGTAATAATTAACTAACCAAAAATGACTGATTAGTACGGGTGTTAGAGTTTTGGTTGTGTGAAAGAAAAAGTGAAAGTTGTGAGTTGATATTTTTGTTGAAAGCAATCATCTGTCTCCACCTGTAAGGATGGCTTCAGACAGACATACAGACAGACAGACACAGCTCATATTTTAGGAAAGACGAGGAGTCAGACAGTTCAGAGCGGTGCGGAAAGATCGTCAGACCTATAACTTTCTACACACCTATTATAATGCACCATTAAGTTGAAGGGTAAAGTTAAAATCCTGCCCTATACAATTTTTTTCCCAACATTCAACTATCGCGAAGTACGGATAAACGGATGGACACAACTCTCATTATAGTAAAGATTGTAGTAAAGATTATTTAGGGCACGTAACTTAACGATCTTAAAAAGGGAACTGCGTCAGCTTTTTCATGTGCATCTTGCAAAATGCACTCTGCATTCTGTAGTCTGCATGAAAATGAGTTTATAAGCTGTTTGATAAGTTCTCACAGGTACTTAGAAATGTGAAATTTTTATTATTTTCGATGCCAAAAACACGGCTGATTAATCTCAAATTCTAGCTTCAGAACAAGCTAACAACGGTACAAATTATTAACCTGATGTTAAAGTCCGTCAAATCCCACCAAAGGGGCAGCTCTAATGTTTCCAAAAGACTTTTTTAAATACTTTTTTACTTTCCTGTTCAGAGTTATTAAAAATGCTCACTAAAATAGACTTTTCCTTCCAACTTGTGAGGCCTTTGATACACACAAAATTTCAAAACAGATTTTTGTGTGCCAGCAGACTCTTCTAGTATTTTTTAAGCAGAATATGCTCTGACAGTATGCCCTACCTGCAACACTAATAAACCTTAAAAATGGACTCATACAAAACTTAATAAATTTTATCCAAAACTATCAGTATTTTTCTATCATATGCAACTGCTTTTGATGTCTGAGGTAATCTGAGTGCCCGGATGTTTCTAGATTAAAATCGACAAAACTTGATCACAGCTATAACGCTCAGTAGAAAAATATGTGCATGCGCAGTTATGCGACTAGTTGCTATCGTTGCTATAGTTGTTATCGGATATTGCAGTCAAGTTGTGGGTTATGCATCCCTATTTGATCAGTCTCTTTGCAACTATAGACATAATCGCAATTTCGTTTGCTCTGAGATCAAACGTGCTCTTCACCACAATCAAGTTTTGTCAATTTTAATCTTGAAACATCCTGGCAGTTAGATGACCTTAAAAATAAAAAACAATCGCAAATCATAGAAAATACCGATATTTTCTGATTAAATCTACTAAAGTTCTATGTAAGTTCATCTTTAAGACAGCCTAAAACTAATTCCTTTTAGGTGATAAGTCTGCATCAAATAAACTCAGCACTCATCAGGTATTTGAGTGAAGCCTGAGATCCTATAAGAAACCAACTGGTTTAAACAAGTTATCAATTGATTAGCCTATTCAATGCACTATTGCAGCATTCATGATGTTCTCTAAGGGAGATCTTTAGTTTCCAGATGGTCTGACGTAAGAATTGTACCTAGTTGATCCATCACTATTCATAAGTTATTAATATACCAAAAAAGCATTCTTATAGTGTGAATAAATGCTACAAGCATATGCATCATACCGGATCTTGCAAGTTTATAAGAATTCATCAGTCCATTTGATATATAATTTAATTGTGCAGTAGGCAGGAGTGCCACCTGTGCCTAAAACAGAAGGAGACAGTGACCTAAAACATATATTATAATGCGTTTCAATCATTTCAAGAGATGGCTACAGCTAGACAACAGAATTATGGCCATAGCTTCTGGTTGCTGGTAGGTAATTAGTAAGTTATGTTATATAGCTAATTGGGATAACAAGCTTTCCTGTTACTTGGCCGCAAGTAGGGCCCCTTGCTAAGCAGCTGTAGTCTTTGATTACAGTGATTTGACCGGACAATCTCTGACAAGACAGTCAGTGTATGGTTTCTAAACAAGCTGGTGTTAATAAAGACATTCACCTGGTGTTATTGCTAGGTCTCTTCTTCTTTACAGGGGAACTCTCCCCGGTAGGTTTTACAGTTTAAGGTGACTGATCTTTGTACACCTTTGTACTCTCTGTACTTTTTGTACTCTCTGTACACTTTTTGTACTCTCTGTACACTTTTTGTACTCTCTGTACATTTTATTACTCTCTGTACACTTTTTTTACTCTCTGTACACTTTTTGTACTCTCTGTACACTTTTTGTACTCTCTGTACATTTTTGTACTCTCTGTACACTTTTTGTACTCTCTGTACATTTTATCACTCTCTGTACACTTTTTGTACTCTTTGTAAACTTTTTGTACTCTCTGTATACTTTATTACTATCTGTACACTTTATTACTCTCTGTAAAGCTTTGTACTATCTGTACACTTTTGTACTATCTGTACATTTTATTACTCTCTGTACACTTTATTACTCTCTGTACACTTTTTGTACTCTCTGTACACCTTTTGTACTCTCTGTACATTTTTGTACTCTCTGTACACTTTTTGTACTCTCTGCACACTTTTTGTACTCTCTGTACAATTTTGTACTCTGTACACTTTTGTATTCTCTGTACACTTTTGTGATCATAAAACAGGTTATAAACTAGAAATTCTGTTTAAGTGAGCTCTATATTTATCATTATTATTAAACAATATACACTTATATAATGTAAAATTCTTACAATGTAAATTTCAGTTAACATAAAGAGCTTATGTAAAGCTTTTGCTTTGCATTATACAAAAAATTTCCTTTTAATGTAAAGTTTGAAATTGGTGCAAACTTTCAAATTTGATTTGAATTACAAGAATCTCATAGTTGGCCTTTTAAATATTGTTTTCTCTTTTGCTGTCTTTTGGAGTAAAAACCTCTTTGCAGCGCAGATTTGGCTGCCTAGAAAAATAGTAAAAAGAGGGATTTAATTTGACATTGAAGGTGTGCCTTCCTCCTTTACTTAACCTAAAATTGCAGCAATCACAAACCCTTAACCGAGTGAAAGTGATAATAAAAAAGAGAAAAGCTGTCAATACAAACTGACAATACCACAGTAACTGTTCAGCCATCAAATGGAAAACTTAACTTTAGTTTATTTCTATTTAAAGGGCTGAATGGCTGAGTTTGGGAAAATCTTGGAACAAATTATTCCATGTACATGTATCTCCTGTAATTTAAAATCCCTATGACATAAACACTCTCGGAACGGATTGTTTACATCTTAGTAGTGTCTTCACTTGTTTTTTTAAGATTTTGAGTTTGGGACTATATGGATGTCTCTCCAAGTTTAGTTTTTAGTAATATATTTTTTCTGTACTGTTTTATTCATATAGATTATTTATTTCCTTAATAAAGGTCTTCCTTGCCATCTTTATTATTTATTTGAGGTAAAGCGTGAATTCCTATCTCTAACATCACGTGTATTATAAGTTAGGCCTATATAAGTTTCTCTCAATATTCCTGCTACAGCTCATGGTTGTTTTTCTGTTTTATCACTGAAATTGTATCTTTAGTTATAAAACAGATAAACCATTTAAATTTATTAGTTTTTACTCATTATTTGATTATCTACTAGTACAGTAATTTACCTAATTTTACAATTCACGCTGATGCTGACCTCACTTTCCTCAATCAAAGTTAAAGAAGAACATTGCTGTTAACTTTCGTGATAGGAAAGTAATTATACAGATAAAGTTAACAAACACCATTATTAACTACTATTTTTGTACCTGAGATTACTGAAAATTAAATAGTATTTTTACCAGGACGATTTGTCGAAGTTGCTTCCACGTCAACTAGGTCTGTTTTAGTGCAAACATAAAAATAGTTCTAGAAAAAGCTTCTTCCTAGCCGCCAACACAGGATTGGTAAAATGCTGCATAGCCTACTGCGTTTATCCATTTTTGGCGGTCATCATTGACAGAGTAGAACAAAGAACTGGCCAGTCATATATCACAATGTTAATAGAGCTTAAATACATCAAATGGAGTAGATATTGATGATGTAGTCGTTATAATTGTGTAATCACTATATAACTTATATACGAGATATTTGAAGATTTGAAGATTCTCGTATTTGAAGGTTTATAGCATATTATTTGATAGCATCATTGCGGTAATCTGATCTTACAATTGATCAACGCTCGTAACTCATTTTCTATTGCACATAAAAAGCTAGTTTTGGCTTTCAAATTGTAGCAAACAAAGCAATGCGTGCAATGAGCTTTTATGAAGCATTGATCAATATAAATATAAAATAAAAAGGTTTTCAAATTTAGAATAAAATGAAAGTTAAAAGTACAAACAAATTGCAAAGCAGTAAACAGGCTATAATATCATTGCGGGTTAATTGCAAGCAGCAGATATCGACTGGTAGAGATATTTCTTGGTTTCTCATTTGCATATTTTTTAATAGATCCTTGACAAGTTGGATATAAGTTAGCGGATTTATTGCATCCATAAGGTTTAATATTGCTCCGCCAAAAAATACGATAAAACATAGGCCGTATCCGCTTCACAAAGGCGTCTGTAAGTCACGAAGTTAAAAACTGAGCTTTCTGTAACCTAATATTTATCGTTATCATGGATGTATATAGTAAGCTATTTGAAGACATGTTAAACAAAACAATATATTAGACAGCGGTATTACTGCATTTTAGCCAAAATTTTGTCCGCTATAAGCGTTTTTTACAACGTGTCAACATGAGCAACTATTCAAAATTTCATGTCATATAAAATATATATTATGTTATATAAAGCAAGCTGACAACTCTCATAAAATTAAAAATGTATTAAAAAAAATCACAATTCAAAATTATAATAATAATCTATGATTAATAATTGATAATGAATGATTGAAAACTCACGACTATAAACTGAAAACTAAAAATAGAAAATTGGTCAACATAAGAGCTGTACAAAATTTTAGGTCATATAAAAATGATAATCAATCAATCTCGGTAATTGATAATCAATAACTAAAAATCGAAAGTTGAAATTTGAAAATTGATAAATATCTAATAATTGATAATTTTAGCCAAAATCCATGTTTTGAAACCTTTTTATCCATAATTTGTCAGCATGAGCAACTGTAAAAAAGTTAATGTCATATAAAATATACATTCTATGTTACATAAAGTAATTTGAGAACTCTTATATAACTAAAATCTTTATTTTCATACGTAGCATAAAAAATGACCAGCTGAACTGCCAGTATAATAGTCACAGGTAATGTACAATATCCTTTAACCCTTTGCACAAACAAATACTACGGTTGCGGTTAGGAACTCATTGCTGATGTTCTTAAAAACTAGTCACTACAAGTTTGAGTGGAAGAGCTGACATGCAGGTCTCATTGAATGCTAGTAACTAGGCTAATCCTTGATCTGTAGATATTCTATATATACTCATATTTGCATCAATCTCATGTGTAATTTAATAAGTATTTCAAAATAAAAAAAAACGCTCTATTATTAGTATCAGTCATGTATAAGTCAACTCAACTATTCCAGAACATTCTGAAACAATTTTATTAAATCTGAATCAACTTTTGCTATTCTGCATTAAAACAAACATTACTTTCAGAATTCAAAGTTTGTTTACACAATACATTAACATGAACTTGCATTGCAATTTCCAGTCATTGCGCAAATAATACCATAAGCGTGTCTTACCATACCTCATTTAAAACACGTTGAAGAACACTTTTCTATAAATAACTTTAAAAATTTAAATGTTTCTATTCAAAACAATAAATTAATTTTTTGGCATGTTTTATAATTGGTTTTGGATGACACAGAGTATCAATCATGCAATAGCTGAAAACTAAAAGGAGAGTTAACCACGGCCCGCTGTCAATAACGTGTTTGCTTCTCTGTGGTGGGCAAAACAAGCAAAAAAACAATCGATTGTGTAACAAGTTTTATCTATAGATCCAGGTTAATTTAAATGTACGTGCATTAGACTTTATTCAGAATTGACAGTTGTAAAATTTTGTTTAAAGGTTTACTTGCAACAAACTTCCCATTACAATTATTTGGTATCAAAAAGGTTCACCATGTCTTACTCTGTTGTGTTGTGGGTGCCAAATATGTGGGAATGTGATTACGAGCTCTTAAAAGCTAAAAAACGAACAGTTAATCACAGCCATCACGAAAACGCCGTAGTTTGGAATCTCTTTATTTCGATGACGTACTCAACTCCACGTAGTTAGCGTTTTGACACGTGATGTTATCACGTGAAATTAAAGACTGATAAAAACCTCAATATAGAACGTCTGATAGCACTATTTGTGACAAACACTTCGAGTTCTACCGGAAGCCCTGTATCAAATATAGATGCTCCCTACTTTACAGTTTCGTTTCAGCCTGGTCTAATTTTTTAGTCATAATCTGATAGTGTGACCATAGTTCCTATCAAATGGAGTGAAAATTTTCTGCAGCATTTTTCGACTATCAAAGGTGACCAACAGGCTCTTCATGTTGATCAGATGATGATATGCGCTCTTTTGAGCTAAGGTAAAAAATTAACCAAATTTTTATAGTGAGTTTTGAGATATCAGTGCTCAATGTGGCAGCATCACAATGATGATGAAATTGACGCATGAAATAGGACAATAGACATAGTTTTATTGAATGCGTGAAGTATATTTATGAAAATATTTCGACGAATGAGGTTGCATTGAAAGTGTAAACAAAAGACATCGTGTTCAAGTACGTTCCATTTGAGCCGTTTTGGAAAGGGATTAAAATCTACGGCATTTTCACAATAGCTGTGATTAGCTGTTCGCTTTTAAGCTTTTAAGATGTTGTAATCACTTTTCCACATATTTTGCACCTACAACACAGCAGAGTAAGACATGGTGAATATTTTGATACTAAACAACTGCAATGTGAATTTTGTTGCAGTCAACCTCTAATGTTTTCCTAAATATACTACTTGCAAATATGGCGACTGCTATGTTATGATTGAGCAAGCCATCGTGAGCTTGTTTAGTGGCAATATATAATGTATTTCTGCTGATATTTGATATCGGAAGTTATGTGAAGTAACTTTAACATTTAAATAATTAAACGCCCTTATGAAGAGTATTGTTAAGGTGTCATACCACGATGTGCATTCTGCATGTATAAAAAAAGAGTCATCTTTTTATAATCCTGTTCAATTTGACTCGGCAGCAACATGTCCATAAACATTACTCGTGTATAAGTCGACCACAAAAGTTTTCATTAAAGTAGCCTGCCAGAAAGTAGAACTATACATGAGCATACATGTATATGGATTCTCTTTCTTGGAAGTAAATATAACTGGTAATAATCTCATACTGATGGTACTTTTTCAAATGCATGCATGGTCAACTATGAGATTACAGAAGTACATGTATTTATCATGTACTCATTGCAGACACCAAGCTGGTGAAAACCAACAAGTTTGTTACAGTTTTGGAATATTTTATTTACCCTGTTTATTTTAGGTAAAACTCTAGGACTATACAGCATGCTGTATATTGCTGTCTAGCAATTTTTCTTTTTTAGCCAAGCATGCCATATTTACTGCAAAAAAGTAGAAAAGTTGTGCTTTGAAATGACTCTGATAACAAGAAATGGTGCTAAAACAGTTTGTTAAATATATCAGTGATTTGTTACTTGTCATAGAATTTATAATTAGAAAGCATCACGCGGTCTTGCTGAAATCATATATATTATGTTAATTTAAACCTGCCAGTTTAGGGGTCTTTATAGGCAGTTTATAAAAATAACTGAATGAAGGAAGTTTTAATAAATTTAGTATTATATATGACTAATAATTCTGCTTTGGATGCATTGCTTAAGGCACTGACACCAATTCTTCTCTCATTTGTAACTTAGCAGGATCGGTTCAGCATAAACATGATAACCAGATTGAGTTATGAACCAAGTAGTGTGAATAGAAGTAAAGGCTTGTTTGTCTGTTCTGATCTAAACACAAGTTTTTCTTATCAATGTCACACAGTCATACAATGATGCAATCTGTTATGCTATAGTTAAATTCCAACACTAATGCAAAAACTAATTAGAATTTCAGAGCCATATTTGCTAGTCTAAAGAATACAAGCATAATTTACTTCATTAGAATACTTATCAAGTTTTCTAGTTTAGTGTTAGCAATAAATATTTGTTTATAATTTGAAAAATTAAAGTTATTGAAAGGCTTTGGCAAAAGTTAGTTAGCGTTACGCTATCATGAGTATTTTAGAGTTCTCAAGTCGATAGGCCTAGTGAGAGTTGTCTTTTCTACAATCTCCATCTTTACAAGCTTAATAAAGAACCGTTAAAGGTTGACTTGCAACAAAATTCACATTACAGTTATTTGATATGAAAAGATTCCCCATGTCTTACCCTGCTGTGTTGTAGATGCAAGCTCTTAAAAGCTCAAAAGCGAACAGTTAATCGCAGCTACATAAGACCGCCGTAGTTTGGATTCTCTTTCCAAAACGGCGCAAATGTGACGTAGTTGTGGGAGATGGTTTCGATTACCCTTTCATGCAACCTAATTTTCGAAATATTTTCCCAAATATACTTCACGCATTCAATAAAACCATGTCTATTGTTCTTACGCGTCTGTTTTATCATCATTGTAATGCTGTCACTTTTAGCACTGATATCTTATAACTTACCGTAAAAATTCGTTTAATTTTTTAGCCTTAGCTTGAAGGAGTACATATCATTGTCTGATAACCATGACAAGCCGGTTGGTCACTTGTGATAATCGAAAAGTGCTGCAGAAATTATTTGCGAAGTATTGGGTCACATGATCAGATTACTACTTGCCGATTAGACCAAACCGAAACAAAGCTGTAAAGTAGAGAGCATCTGTATTTGATACTGGTCTTCGGTAAAACCCGAAGTGTTTGTCATAAACTAGTGCTACGATGCTATGCTGAGCTTTTTATTGGCCTTTCAATTCACGTGAGAACATCACGTGACAAAACAATAAATAAATTTCAAGATTACGTCAGAGAAATAAAGAAATTCCAATCTACGGCGGCTTTTCGTTTTTGAGCTTTTAAAAGCTTGCAATCACATTTCCACATATTTGGCACCTACAACACAACAGAGTAAGACATAGTGAATCTTTTAATACCAAATAACTGTAATGTAAATTTTGTTGCAAGTCAACCTTTAAAATAATGCAAGGAATGAAGCTGGAAGTAAGAACACAGGCTAAATTATTCTTTGATGAAGGGATTTCATAGATTATATATAGGATGAAGCACTACGCTTCTGTAAAGTAGATGTGGCAGTCTTAAAGCCTTTCATTTAATAATCGCAGTTAGATGGGTGTTGTAATGAGTTTTTTTGTTTTCATTCGGATAGTTCATGTACATTAAGACATGTATAATCATAAGCCAGAGAGTGTTTGAAACCCCACACACACACTCACACGCGCATGCACACGCACGCACACACACGCACACACGCGCATGCACACACAAACGCGCACGCACGTGCACGCAAGCGCACACACATGTACACACATGCACACACATATACACGCGCACTCACACACACGCACACACAGGCGTGCACATAGGTGCACATGCGTGCACATGCACACACGCATACACACACATGCACGCACACATACACAGTACAATTCAAAAGACCTTTGAAATGTAGTTAGTGCCAATAAAGTAATATATACATATATATATATATATATATATATATATATATATATATATATTTATATATATATATATGCTGAATGCCCTGTGTTGCATGGATATTAAAACAGCTTATAAACAGTAGCAGGTAATGTAGTTGCCATCAGCTAATTTGAGTAAGCTAGTATCTGCCTTGCTATACTTACTAATAAAAGCCGTGAGAGCAAGCCTTATTGATGTTCTGTGTAACGCAAAGTCGCTATACTTATTTTAACTTATATAATGAGTCAGATCACCTAATGAAGCCTTTGCATTTTGTGTAGCTTAATGGCGGAGCTTTTCGTCTTGTGTACGGGAGGTTTGGAGGTCAATTTTTATGCAATGAGATTTTCCATTGCTAGATTTTGATCGCTATAGCTGGACAGACACCGAACGACAACAGACTATTACCGCAAACTTTGAGGTTTATAGAAATATATATATTTTTTTATATACATGTATATACATGTACATGTATATATACATTGCATCTATGTATATGTACATATATCCAATATAAATGTATTATATGTATATATATTATATCTATATATATTATATCGATATACATGTATATAAATTCCAATGTTTATTTGTCTGTCCATCTGTACTTCTGCTTGTTTTTCTGCATTTTTGTCTGTCCGTTTGTACTTCTGTCTGTCCAGCTATATCAATAAAATTTTTAAATTGAGAAGTCCGCTGTCAATTGGATTTGAGTTCACAACCTCCAAACATCCATTTATCACATAAACTACACTGTCTAACTGGTTATACTACAGAATAAACTTCCCACATTTTTGGAATACATACCAAGCTTTCATGGCTTCATGTTACATACTGTAGCTAGCGTTATGTGTAAAGCCCTATCAGAAGAAAAATGCATTCTCGTAAATGAAAAAACGCGTAAACTCATAAAGCCAACAGGACTATTGCAATCAGTTTAGAACTGTTGTGGCACTGCAGCTGGTACGATACGAATTACACAGAAATGAACACAGTAAACAAAAATGGCACAGTACACAGAAATAAACAAACACCTTCATTTAAAAGTTATAATGATAAATTTCGATGTTGAATATGTTGATTAAAGGTAAATTTTCTGTACAAAAACCTTTTATTACCCGTGCAATGCCGGGCATCCAGCTGATACACATATATATGTAGAATATATATACTTGTATATATATAATTTATTTTTTCATGACCTACTTATAGCACCGCCATATATTAGCCGCACTGCTACAAGCATTTAAAGGCTGTTGCAATACACAACTTTTAGCCTGTGTTCCAAATTTTAGTGTATCTGCATCTGGGGTTTTCACATACGTAATGACAAAGTGTTAAGAGTCTTTAAATAGCTAGATGTGTGTAAATATAAATCGTTAGGTAATATTAAGTACAGTAATCGTCACAAGACACAATATACTATAATTAATATATTAGCCAGCTTTGTATGTCATGTGCAGATAACTCTCAAAATAATCAGTCCATAACTCTAACATGACTAAAAAGATGGGCTCTTCAAAGCATGTTCGATCACTGACAAAAGTTGTCTTTTCTGCACTTCTCGTAGCACTCATAATTATATCTTTTCTGGAAAAACTTTTACACAATTTACTTCACTGCTTGAGACTCACAGTTTTACAAACAGTCATACAGTTATACCTTAACATACAAGCTTGCTGCGTTCTGTGATTGAGCTTGTATGTCAATGCACTTGTATGTCAAAGCATTATTTCTTATATAGAGTAATAAAATACAAATTAATTAATCCGTTCCCATACGATGAAAAAGCTACTTAAAAGCATGATATTACAAGAGAAAATGTTTTTAATTGTTGTATTTCAGTATCTATGCTAACAAAGCAAAACAATTGCATATTTAGTTGTTATTATCTACAATAAAATGTAAGATTGTTATGTACAGGACTGTATAGAGTTCTTACCTTCGAGACAAACATAGTGGCTAACAGGAGTGAGAGAGAGAAAGAGAGATTTGACAGCAACGCGCTCGGTACGCTACACCTTTTGTGACACTGCGTAACATCACATAAACTTTGAGTTTAATTTAAATGGCTTTAGCTCATTAAGCACAAAAACTTAAAGCTACATTTTAATATCTTGCTAAACTTGGCTTTAATTTTGCCTTCACCTTAATTTTTTATTATCTGTTTCTGACTTGACACTTTTTGCCCCCCTGTCACTAAACCTTTAGCTGACCTTATTAAAACTTTTTCAAACTATTGCAACAAGAAAGACCAATTGATGGTGTTCTCGAAAGCGGCTTCTTGCATACTTGGCCATTCAATGATCATCGGAAACTAGCTAGTATGCTTGTACATCAGATTTCTCGTACCTCAAAGCAGTGATGTACTCAAAGTTTTGCTCGTATCTCAAATCTCTCATATGTTAGGGCACTCGAATTTTGAGGTATGACTGCATATCACACACTGTAAAAAGTATTCTCAAAGAACATACTTTTGTAAGCATTCAATACATAGCATGCATTTGAAAGCATTTGCATTGTACATGTATATACAAAACACTTTTAGAAACAGCCATACATGACGTTATGCGTTATACACTGGCAAAAGCACTAAAATGTATATGCACTTTCAAAGCAGTTATTTCAAGCATGCTTTTAAAGATAGTTATATCTAATAAACTTTCGTAAGCAGCTATCCAGACCACACCTTTAAACGCAGTCATATGTAACAAACTTTCAGAAGCAGTTATTTAGACCAAACTTTTAAAAGTTCATACAAAATGCACATGTGAATGCAGTAATATATAAGGCATAATTTTATAAATCACTGAACAGCGACTAATGGGTTGTAAAACACAAAACACTCTTAGTAAAATACTGACTATTTCATGTTACTGTGCCAGACAATTATCAAGCTCCTCAGCATGCTTCCAGTTTTATTAGAAAGGCAGCATGCAAAGTTATTGAACTACTCAGAAACATCTCGCCTACAATTTAAAGTTAGCCTAAACAAGTGACTTGACAAGTAAACAAAAGAATAAACAAACAAATAAACTAACCTAATGATGAATCAGCCAGCCGAGGAACGAACCAACAAAAACCAGAAAACAAACAAGTCACTAAAGCAAAATTTAATAGCAAGACATTGAAATGAGATATACATGTACAGCCCTTTGCTGACACCATTGCCACGCTAATAGAAGATTCAAAAATATAAATAAACTTTAAATTCTACCAAGAACAATTGTCGAGGGACAGGCTTTGTGTAAAACAATAAATTTTTGTAGCTCTTTAGTGAACTACCAGAAGAATTGTACTCAGGCTACAATACAGATTTCATAAAGTATGTGATCAGGCTACAGCCATTTTTATATATTTTTGATATATTCTCATTTTTTTTACTGGATTAAAGATTCTGCTGAAGACTTGATTGTCAGCAAATGACCTGTTGATGTATTTTATCTTATATCTAAACAAGTTGAGATATATTGCCTTGAGATATAGTTGAGATGTATTACATTGAGATATAGTTGAGATGTACTACACTGAGATATGGTTGAGATGTACTACACTGAGATATAGTTGAGATGTACTACATTGAGATATACAGTCAAACATGGATAACTCGAACTTCAAGGGACCGAGCAAAAGTGTTCGAATTATCAGAGCGTTCAAGTTATCAGAGCACTGTCACAAGTCCATATATTTACTTATTTATTAGTAGATACATGTGCATATACAAACTATAATATAAATCAAAAGCACAAATGGCTTGTTTCAAATTAAATGCTTCTAATGTAAAGTTTAAAACGTTTTCATGAAAAAGTATAGAGATTTTTCTATCACTTGAGATTGGTTTGTTGTTTGAGGTGATGTTATTGCCAGGACGTTTTTCAGATTGACATTGGCAAAACTTGATCGTTGTTGAAATGCTCAAAAGAAAAGACATTTTTTTCTTTTGGGGTTTTACCCACGATCAATTTTTCCGTTTTTTCTTGAAGTTTATGCAGATTACCTTACTTTACCTGGGATTCGTTAAGAGCAACACTCCGAGGCAGTTCAATTAGAAGTTTTACGAGGTTTTACGGTACATTCTATATCACTCACGCTTTTTTAATAGATACTTATTGAAGGTACACACGTATTCTGTGTTTAGGTCAAACGATGAATAGTTTTTTTGTAGCTCAGACAACGTATACGTTTAATTACAAGAATTTTTAAGACGATTTAAACATTCAACATTCCGACGTTGATTCAACACGGAATCAACGTCGGAAAACTATTCATCCCGGGCTAGCTGGGTTACGCCACGCACTCAAGGATTTTCGCCACGCACATACAAAACAAAAACAACATGCAATTTTTGTTTTGTATGTGCGTGGCGAAAATCCTTGCACGCGTGACCCAGCTAGCCCGTGCTATTCATCGTATCGCAGTATAAATCAAATTTCACCAAACTTTTAGAAAAGTCGTTGACAAAAATATTTTGCCGATGGTGGTAATAACGACGCTTATGAATTACGAAAAGATGAAGTTTACCTATATGGCTTTGAATAAAGTGATTTTCTAAAGCGATAACAACCGTTTCGGTAGCCGTTGGGCAAAAAAACAGTTCGAATTAACAGTGTTGAGTTCGAGTTATCTATAGCAATTTATCATTACGTGGGAACGGACCAAAGGAAATGTTCAAATTAACCATGTGTTCGAGCTATCCGTGGACGAGTTATCCATGTTTGACTGTATTTGACATGTACTACACCGAGATACAGTTGAGATGTACTATATTGAGATATAGTTGAGATGTACTACACTGAGATGTAGTTGAGATGTACTACATTGAGATATATTTGACATGTACTACACTGAGATATAGTTGAGATGTACTACATTGAGATATATTTGACATGTACTACACCGAGATACAGTTGAGATGTACTATATTGAGATATAGTTGAGATGTACTACACTGAGATGTAGTTGAGATGTACTACATTGAGATATATTTTACATGTACTACACTGAGATATAGTTGAGATGTACTACATTGAGATATATTTGACATGTACTACACTGAGGTATGATTGAAATGTATTATATTGAGATATAGTTGAGATGTACTACATTGAGATATAGTTGAGATGTACTACATTGAGATATAGTTGAGATGTACTATATTGAGATCTAGTTGAGATGTACTACATTGAGATATATTTAACATGTACTACACTGAGATATAGTTGAGATCTAATACACTGAGATATATTGGACATGTACTACACCGAGATATAGTTGAGATATACTACACTGAGATATAGTTGAGATCTACTACACTGTGATATAGTTGAGATGTACTATATTGAGATATAGTTGAGATTTAATACATTTTCATGTTTAAAGGACCATCACCTTTTCATTAGTCGACCCTTTGAAGCATGTAGGAGAAACACTGAATAAAATCCTTCCTATTTTAGCCATTATTGTATTATCATTTTTTGTTAAAAATAAAACCAATTTAGATTTGCTTTAACTATGAGGTAATGTCTGAGTCTGGCATCTGACCATTCTGAGTCCAACTATGCTAACCTTGTCTGACACTTTTCATCAAATCAATAAAATGGAATAAACTTATGGAAACTTTTTACTGTGGCTGTAATGCACGATCAAAGTTTTAAAATCGGCATAAATAACAGAATGCTGTTTTTGATTGCTTGTTTTGAAGAGTTTTTTGCCAAATCATTTAATAAAATTGATGAACATTTTACGTGATAACCTTTTTAACGCTGTTCCTTGTTGATAGTTTATTGCAACTTTAGGCCGAATTTTAATTTTACTAAATTAATAAAAGGAAAGGAACTTGCGGAACCTTCTTTCAGAATGTTGGGAAAAGTCTCAGAATCAGCAGAAGGAGATAAAAATCGTCGGTGTTGTTTAGTGCAAGGTGTTTTCAGGTAAATGGTTTAGTTGAGTTGATGAGCATTTTAATGTTGTTCTTCGTTCATGCATTATCTCAACTTTAGCCATAATGGTAACTGTAGGATATCTCTTGAGATACACCGAAGCTAAGCGATGGAGCAAGCACTAATAACATATTCTATACTGTACCGGGTGGAATATGATTTTTAAATGACAATTCAGAGGAAAAAAGAACTATATTTAATTCAAACAACAACAAAAACAATTTTATTGAATGATTGGTGCACACTGCCGGAGGCAACAACAAACAATATATCAAAAAGAGGTAGCTGTACAGAGTATGTGCAAAGAAGCTTGAACAATCAAAAAGTGTGGCCAGCCAACACTAGATTACTTGTCCCTTTATGTTTTTTCTTCAAAGTATTCATTGAACAAGATACTTTGGCGTGAAAAGATACCATACCAAAAGAAACCATACCATCAGCATCAGGATAACTTTTTACAGATTACTGAATAAATAAGTATATTCTAGCTATCTGTGTTCTACCATCTTTAAAAATGCCTTTTCAAAGTCGTTAGCCCATTCAGTCTGATTTTGAGTATATCGTTGTACCTACAAGAAGAGTAATATATGTTACAGTATAAATCATGATTACTATATAAAACGACAAAAGTTTGTTTATGTCTTGTGGTGCTGCCATTTTTCAACAATGTTTGCAAAAGATTTTAGCATTTTGCAAAAGTTGAACAATTAATTACCCAGCATGCAGTTGAGGGTTGTTCATGCTTACCTCGTTGTTATCTGCTCCATTTAAAGGACAATTACTTGCAGATGTGCAAGTTGGCCTTTCGCCGCTAGCTATGTTCAAATCTCTGATGAGTGTCATGTCAGCGTGAAGCATCATTGCACCACCAGCATTCCATTGAGTAAATCTGTTAATGTAATATAAATAATATTTTCAATTTTTCCTTGCAGCAGACTTATGCTGAATAACTTTTTCTACAAATTTTTTGTAGCAAAAAATAGAAACTATAATTTCAAATTCGTTGAGTAGTTGTTGACAGTGGCATTGAAAGGAAACTTTTGTAAAGCGCTGAGGATTTGCTCACAAAAACTGGCTAATGATAATGATTAACAAGTTGCTCACCCATTTGGAGAATCCCCAAGCTGCCAGTCAGCATTCACAAGGCTCAAGTAGTAATTATTGTCAAGAACTTCAGGGGTTCTGTCCCATGGACCAACAAATCCACTATTCTCTGATCTGCACCGTCCCAGAGAGTGTGCACCTAAAACATTGTAAAGTGCCAATGAGCTTAGTTCAGATTCATTCTGAGAATGTTTCTAATACTGCTTATAATGACTTTTGCCAAAAAACCTATCTCTTCGAACATTAATTTACGATTACGAATGAATATTTGGTGAACTTTGGACTTTTCCATCATTTGCGCGCAATCAATTTCAAAGATCAGGTTTTGCAATGTTTTGTGAGCACAGATAGATACTTCAGAATATATATTTTATTGTTATAGCAATTATTTTATGGGAATCAAAATCTATAATTCCAGATCTAGTTCTAAACTTTTAATAGCTAATAATGTTACTTATTCCACAGTTTTATGTTATTGTATTTGGAGAAAGCATATATCTACTTACCCATGAGAGCAATAGCAAGCCTCCTTGTTAGACCGAACTCTGTCATTAAAAATTCAAGAGATCTCGTGTCTTGGCCCTGAAAAAATATATGATGCTTTAGTACACGTATATTATGAAACCTTTTTTGCATAGATAAAATGTTTTGCCGAAGCTTTATTGCCAAAGTCCTGAGTCACAGCAGCTTATTTCCTAGTTAGGTGATAAATGGCTACAGGCTAAAACCTTAATCAATTGTTGCAGTTGCAAATCAACGTGTTTGATAGAATGTTCAAGTCATGCTAGGCCAAGCTCAGTCAGGACCGAGCCGAGCCGAGCCGAGCCAAGCCGAGCCGAGTCTAGCCGAGCCAAGTCAAGTGGAACAGGAAAGCGGAGCCTCCTACTATATAAGAGACCACATCACGATTGGAGAGCAGAGCTGCTCTGCGCCTTTTTTATTGCTTGTTGCATGCTTTTGACTGTAACTACTTATGAACAAAGCAGAAATATATGTATATACTTTTTGTACTGAATCTTGCATTGGTGGAGTAGTAAAGAGCAGCGCACAAAACCTTTACACATACACATGCACATACAAAGACTGACCTTTCAACATACAGTAGTTTGCAAAAAATATGGCGAGCTCCTAAACAATAAAATATATGCTATGTACCATTTAATTTGTTGTACAACGACAGATTTTGTGGGGATGTCGATGATTGACAAGCTTACTCTGAGTTTTGGGATTACAGCGTAGTTTAGCTTTTTACTCTTGATAGTCAAAGAAAAAAATATTTTTATTTAATCAGATGGAAAAGAAATATGTAAACTTTAAATGATGTATAGATTTACACATTTAGAGCTAAGCTGGGATAAGAAGATCTTTCAATCAACAGCCGACCTAGAGGTTACTGCAATTTTGCATACTTCTGTACTATTTAGCCACTGCTACGCTTGAATAAAATATTATTAAGCAAACGTTTTAGATTTCTGTTTCCTATAAACTTGCATAAATGACAGTGTCAAAAAGCTAGTGCTATTTTGTATAAAAAATTAAAAGATAATAGAGTTACAGCTATTATGAACATATACATGTGGTATACTGTCACGCAAAAGCCCAGTGAACAATGCCCCCAACAACCAACCTGAGGGAATGAATGCATAAAATTGTAGTTCTGTGGGTTTCGACAGCTTTTTCGACCAGTTCTAAAGGGAAGGGTTCTTTTACCAGGTCCGCCTATTAGAGAAAACAAAATGGTCAAGTAAGAAAACTAGATTACCAGAAACATGGCGAGATCGAAAAGATGTCCTGCTTAAAATATGCTCATTTTACAAAGATGGAGTATTGCAACCCAGATTTTATCTATTGCGACATAGCTTCTAGCTGTGTGTGAACTATACATTCTAAAAATTTCTTCAGGTCAACCACCAATCAGCGAGAGCTTACTTCTAGTTGTACTAAACCTTATATAGTCTTTAGGTCTATATTTGGTGCGATAGTAGCTCATGACTATATAGTTTTTTATACTACTTTACCTTCTTGAGCCATCCCTGTTTCAACTGCGACTGTTCCCAGAAGAACGATGAAGTCGGCAAATCCTATTGGCTGGCCAAGGCTCATCCATAAATCGATTGCATCATCATACACAGCCATTAAACCTAGAGATAGATTCCAGAAACTTCTGTAAGGCAGTAAAAGATTATCCATCTCAAGATTAACTAAAAGTGCGTCAATTCCAAAAGTAGGAGGTCCTTAATCTTTTTAAATTGAAAAGTCTTTGAGCTGTGAAGTGGCCACAGGTTGAGAAAAAGAAAAACAGCATTACACCATAACTGTCGCGTACAACTTTTATCGTATTTTCTATGTAAATCAGACACGATGATTCCGATTTTATACTCAAAATAAAGATTGGTCCACTAACCTTAAAAGTCATGAAGGCTTTTTTAAAGCGTTTCAATATCTGTCTCGAAAACGACACAATCGGCATAACAAGCTTCGTCTATAAATATGTGACGTAGCCTAGCTTTTTTAGGAACGGAAGGTAGGGATGTTTAGTCCGATTTAGAATAATAGAGATGGGTGTCTTAAAACCCATTATTATCTAAATTCAGCCTGTAAAATAATCTGTCTTTTATGAAAGGTAGATAAACTATTTAAAATTGCTCGCAGCTTGTTACATGATGTTTAATGGGCTGAACGACGAGGAAAATGAGCTAAGAAAGGCGCGATTTTATTTACAAGCTAGCGTTGTTATTGGACTTTTTCGAGCTCCTTTTTAAATATGCAATGTTAAATAGCTTATCTACCTTTCAGAAAAGACTGAGATTATTTTGAAGGCTGAATTTAGATAATAATGGGTTTTAAGACACCCATCTCTATCATTCTAAATCGGACTAAACATCCCTAACTTCCGTTCCTAAAAAGCAAGGTTACATCACGTGTTTATGGGCGGAGCTTGTTATTCCAATCGTGTTGTTTTCGAGACTGATATTAAAATGCTGTAGAAAGGCCTTCATTATTCTGAAAGCTAGTGGACCAATGTTTATTTTGAGTAAAAATTGGAACCAGCGAGTTTGATTTACCTAGTAAATACAATAAAAGCTGTACGTGACAGTTACAGTTTAAAGAAAAGTTAATAAACAGGCCCTATAACAAATTACTCCCCTCTACCCATAAAATTACCACTGTATTACTAAAAAACTCAAGAGCTAATTTTCATGCATCCATTAGTCATTTTTCAAGAGGCGTCCTTAGGTAAGTTTATCAAGACCCTTGGATTTCAGCCAAAGCTATTTGGTTAATCTACATAGAAGGTTCTACTGACACTTGTCATATTTAGCGAGTGGGTACCAGCTTGTGGCTTCTATCGCCATTTCATTGTTTATGTTAATTTTAGCGGGTTATAAATCATACAAACCTGATTAATTTGTTGGCAAAATTTTAATAAGCTATATTTGTTCCTAAAAATTGCATTTTTATCAGACTCACTTGTTTGGAGTCATCTTCTCAATACTTAGGGAATATTAATTATTTTACAACAATTGTTACAAATTGACATTTAGCTTTTAGCAAACTCTTTTTTACTGCTAAATTGTTAGATAATGCCACTAGCAATGTGTAGTGTAGCCAAACGCATTTTATTAGAGGTTTTAACTGTAAAGAAACATTTAATTATTTTCAGTTTGAATCTTTTAAATTTGGTGAACTTTAAAAATTCTTTTACTAAAACTTTAGCTAATTAAGCAGCCATTTAATTATTTTAATAAAAACTTTAAAATCCTTCAAATAGGAGGGTGGAAGATCCCTGTTCCTCACCGCTCTAACTCACCAATGTTATTATTCACATTGCCATTGATGCAGCCATCACAGCCCGTAGACCCTACACAGCTGTGGAATACAAGTCTCAGTGAGGCAGGAAGTCTTGTTGGTAACTGTAAAAAATGGTTGATGATATTATAAAGCCAGAGATTTGAGCAGTTGTCTTTTAATTGGCAAGTCATTGTTTTTAGTTTTAAAACTTTTCATTATATAAAATAGCTAAAACAAAAATGATATGACAATAAATTTATATTAATAGCATATTGTTAGGATGAAGCTCAAACTTATTTCTCGAGGAAGATACATAAATGACAAATTCAATTGGTTTCTAATAACAAGTCGTACCTCATTTATTCACACACTCTGCGATTAGGAGAAAGGTGCATAAATATTGTTGCCTCTATGAAATCTTTGTTGTTGACTACTTAGAAAGTAAAGCTAAAGAAAATTAGTAAAGAGAAATAACTTCTCTCTGCAGAAAAAAATACTTACACTCTCTTCTATAAAATTCTTCAGTGATGTTTTTATGCTAGAAATGCTTGTTTCTGGCCTTTGAAATCCTGTTTGGCATTGGACTAAAAGAATAATAGATATTTTATAACACAAATTGATAGATGTAATCAAAAAAATGTTTGATTTTTATTAGAAAAATGAGAAAATTTAGTAATATATGAAGATAATATAAGTTTTTTTAATTTTCAATCTGCATGTGGGATGATCACCAACTTCAACGGTAGCAAAACCATACTAAACCAAACAATTGACTGTAGTTAGCTGTGAAAAGTCTCTTGAAGCAATACTAACCTAGAGTAGGTCTGCAATAGCATCTCTCTTCTAATCTTCGCTGTCGACCTTGTTCTGTCGTTTCTCCTGGTAATCTGTAACTCTGCCCTGTTGTTCCTCGGGTATTACAGTTAATTGGAAAAGTCCTAAAATATAAAAAAATTTAATTTGAACTTTTTAATTAAAAACTATAGAAACGAAAGTAAAAGTACACAGAACTGGTAAAATGAAGTTTACATTAGTCCTGTTATTAGTGATATATGTAATAATTTTTTTCACTTACAATGCAGCATCATAAGAGTCTAGCAGTGTTGTGAATGCCAAAACAGCAGCGATAATCACCTAAAATAAGAATAATAGCTTTCAAAAGTGTGTTGAGAATAAAACAAATCACAGATAAAACAACTATAGTTTATAAACTCTATCATTGATATAATCTGAGAAAAGATAGAGGTAAGTATTAACCTTTGACTTCATACTGAGACAGATATTCTGTGGTAAGCTGATTATCTGAGAGATCCTATAAAAACCGGTGCTTTTAAGAGCTGGTTGTTAATTCACTCAGATCTTGAGATGATATGAATGATAAACCCGGTTATCTTCCTTTTATATGAAACAGAGATTTTGAAGCTTTAGGGTAATTGCGCTATTAATCATCTTCTTCAGTCATAAATTAGACTATAATCTACATGTGCTGGCTAAGTGTATAGCTGATCAGTCATGGGTTAATGAACCAAACCAGACTGCTATGAGGCGAGGCAGTGGCTTGAGGCTATTCACTTTATTGCTTGCGCCAGAATACTTCAACAACTGAAGTTGAGTTTGCATCTTATCTGCTACAATGTAATTATATTTAGAAGCATGAAATAAATGTCTGATATGAACTATTCACCTCAGTTTCTAGCCTTGTAACTCGCTTGAGTATTCTTCAAGGTAATGCCTTTTTCACTTTTTTGAAACGTTTGCATATCTACATTTAAGTTGCTGAAAAAGATCACATTTTTATTTACCGGTTGTAATAGAACCTAACATGGTTGTTCTATAAGTACTTTGTAACCTTTAGCCAATCTTACTTGAGTTATCTACTAGAGTATAAACCTTTTCAATTGCCAAGCCTAAATTTGATAACTTTGAAGCATACATCTGCTGAGCAAAGTACCAACTCTGTTAGCTAAATATTTTTCTAATTGTTTAATCAAAACTACCATATTTATTGAGCAGTTCAATCAGCCGTGGTCTATATCTTAGAATTCTATTACCAATGAACCACTGGTAGTATAAGGAAAGACATCACCTACTTTCTCTGCCAATCCAGCAACGCCGATTAGTCTGTACGCTGACAGGTAACTAACTGGAGTTGACTGGGACTTTACTGCAGTTGGCTACTACCTCAATGTACTTTCGATTTCACACTTCTCAAACTAAGTACTCTTGGACAATTGTAAAATCTTATCAATAAAATTATTGAAAATATTTTAGTTGTAGTCAATTTTGGACTTTTCCTTTTGGTGGTCGCCACTTCAAATGGCCTTCCTGCTAGTATCGGATCTATTGTCACCAATTGCTTTTGGCAAGTTAGATGCTTTTCCTAACACCCCCAATGTTTTATGTGTGACTCAAACCAGGGATCTACTCATATACTTATTTGTTTTGTTGTTTTCAAGTTTTCAAGTAAAATAGACTAAAACCAGCTCCAAAACATGTTAAAGTGGTTGAGCACTCCTATGGCAAAAAACCACCAAACAGAAGTAAGCATTTATCAACCATGCGTGTAAAATTTGAGGAAAATATTTGTACCATGAAATCGAAAATAGCTCATCACTCAAAAGTCAGTTATGGTTCATCAAATTCATGAAAATATTTTTGTTATTTATGTTACGATTAGCTTGAAACCAGAATATTTTATCAAAAATGTTGCAGCATCTACTAGACAGTCGACTGCACAGTACCAATTTCTCCAAGCCAGACTGTAGGATTCATTTTCCATGGGAAAATACTTTTTTACACTCTTTCTCAAATCTTGTTATAGCCACTCATACATGTCATAATCATATCAACCACCGACAGGACATGGTTTTGGCCTCTGTAATAAAAGCATTGCAAGTATGAAACTTATGGCGGTTCAAAGCAAAGGTCCTGGTGGGCTCGGGGCGTTCTCCTGTGCACTTGGATAAAACTGTGGGTAGTCCTCTGCAAAGACGCTGGGGTGCTCAACACACTTTGCCATGTTCCTCGATAAAACTGCGGGTGGTCCAATGCAAAGACGCTGGGGTGCTTAGCACATTTTGCCATGCTTCTGGATAAAGCTATGAGTGGTCCTATGCGAAGACGCTGGGGTGCTCAGCACACTTTGCCATGTTTCTGGATAAAGCTATGAGTGGTCCTATGCGAAGGCTGGTGAGCTAAGCATGTTTTGTGCCCCTTGGATAACATTGTAATGCTGTGGTAGCAAAATGGTCTAGAGCAGCAAACTACAGGTCCATATGTAAGGCTTGCACATGTTTGAAAAGACACTGTTTAAAATGCTGATTACTTTTATTTCACCTTTGAACTTGCTTTTTCACATTCTGACTATTTTTAGCAAGCAGTTTTGAACCACTTTTTAGATTACTGTAATGAAAGACATCGATGAAACATGTTACAAATGTTGTAGACAAAAGCTGAACAAAAAAGCTGAAAGAAACTTGCATGGTGGCATATCCAGATTATTTCTCAGCCCTTCTAGCCAAAACTGCGTTCCTACCTACAAACCTGCATTGTATGCTTGATACTACTAGGCATGTTTTATGTTTAGCTCACATCTTTTATACATTTATACTTTTAGTGTATCACTTGTTAATTGATAACAGAATTTTTCAAACACATGGTCTGATAACATTTGTAACCACAAACAAGGAAACCATGAGTAAGTTATTAGACGATTCTTTAATAGCTAAACTTTGACCAGTTTAAATTACCATTAATAACAGATTAGCTGCGGTCAAAACCTGAGCCTCGACTTCATCGTTACGGTTTATATTTAGTCATAAATTGCTCTGACATGACAGACAGTTGCTCTGACGCGACTCATTCTAATTTGACTAACAAAAACAGTTCCTGCTCAGAGGGCTGGTTGACAGTTTATTTTAAGCACATCTGCTTACAGTCACTATTGCTATAAAGTTGAACTACAAGACAACAACTTTCAATGCTCAGATGGATCGATTTATGAAAAAAAATTATATATTCATACTAGAGCTAACCGCTTAGTTAAAGCAATGATTTTAATCAGTGTACCACGGCGCCCTAAGGTGGCATGAGAGATCGTCCAGTGGTTCGTATGAATTTATCAATAAAAGCCTATATCAACTGTATTATTATTGATAAGTTATCCATCCATCTGTTCACTTGTTCTTTCATGGAGCACAGCTAATAAGTATTTACAAAAGTACTCTGCAGCTCGGAATGGTGGCTACTTAATGAAATTGATAAGAACTTCATTCTGCAAGGTTGAAGGTCGTGAACTTGCGCTCCATACTAAGCAATTTTTTTCTCAGATTTGCACTATTATTCTAAGGCTTTCAAAAGTGGCCAAGAGCTTAGGGTTTTCTGTCATTCCTGGAAAAGATATTTTTGCAGTGTTCATCAGAACAGGCCCAGGTTTCACAATGAGTTAGTGTATTAATACTTTAAAAAACTTATTAATTATATGTACAGCCGCGGTAGAGTGTCATTTTGTGCCACTCTGAGTCATTCTGTGTCATCTCGTTTGGTAGTGTGCCTCAGAATTTTTTACTGCACAAAATAGACCAAAGCTCAAAAAAAGTTGGAAATTGCTAAGTTAGAGTAATAAGAAAGATGAAACATACTAGCAACAAAAGCCAAAGGCGGCTGAATATCCAAACGCATGGCAGAACAAAAAACTAAAGTTGCATTTGGTAATATTAAAAAAGAGCAGCAGGAGATCATGCATATCTAATTCAACTGCAAGGATAATTTGAGTACAAATATTACTACAAGGAAACTTTACTCACCAGTTTAATTTACGACTGCCCCACGTTACTGCGGTAACCAACAAGCTAGTCATTCATGTATTGTTTTCATTAACTAGCATCTTTCCTTTTATTCTGACTGCAAAATCTTCTCTCACTTCATTTGCAACTACTGCAGATGGTGCAATCACTTGAATATAGAACCACCTGAATAAAAAAAACTATACCTAGCATAAATGAATTGTGCGATCCAGCATTTATATGTATAAGGTGAAGGCTATATGAGCTGCCATTTTTGAGTCAAACCATTTTTAAGTAAAGCACTTTAAAAATGAGGATTCAAGTATTAGATTTCAAGTTATCATTGCTTATGCTATGCTTGCACAATACTCTGAAGTAGCCGAAAAAACTACCATGCATATCTCTAATTTTGATTGGCAGTTTTATGTCAAAAAATGCAAGCACAAAAGTAAAAATGCATGACTAATTAGGCATAAGCTATCAGCGGACCTAACCCAAGGAGCTATGCATATGTAAATTAATGCAAGCAACAATATAAATCCCGTTTGTCTCTGCTGAAAGACATACGGTCAAGTTGTATTCCAATGATCCCAATTTCTTACAGAAAGTCGTTTATAATCTCTCTTTGGAACAGTCTACTGAAAACACTTAAACGAGTTATATTCTTAGCTGTCATCAGGTGCAGCTTTGAAGTTGGCTATTTTTAAGATTATTTATGGTACTAGGGCTACACGTTATACAAGCTGGTACCAAAACACCCCCTTAAGATAGTCAGGTGGTTTTAAGATGACAGACATCTTTAAAATTGTCATTAACAGACTAGGCTGACTTTTATAGAGACAGAATGAGTAAAGCCCAAAACAGGACATCACTGAACTCAGTTTAGCTTGCCCAACTTCCTTATGTATATTTTGAGGAGACTTAACCTTATTAAGTATCTTTAAGGAATATTTGGGAAAAATCTAAAGCTTGTTGTGCGATATATTTCATCTTACCAGAGGTTGACGTGATTTTGAATTTGAAGGACTTCCTTTCACAAAAAGGTTGAAGAGCCTAATAGTTTTTATACTGCTTCTAGGAACAGAATATCTGTGTTTTTAGAGCTTCTTTTGTGATGTAACGCTTAGATTGGAGACAATAATTATGATTTGGCAGTCCTAGTAAAGTAATTTAAAGCCAAGCTTAAAAAACATCAACTTAGATAAATATTTACTAAAAAGAGCTTTGGTTAATAGCTAAAAGTTGGTTGGCCAAGTCAATAAAAGTTAGAAGCTTTTCAATTAATAATGTATATATTTTATTTCAACTAAGAAGGTTTGATGTTTAACTGAAACTGAAGTCATCAGATTGTGTAGAAATCTTTACCTTTCATATTATGTAAAAGAAAGTGTTTCATAATGTGAGTACGAATGTGGCAAGATTGAAACTCTGAATGCCTTAGACATTCGGTGAATATTGCATAAAAGCAGTTACATAAACTTCAACTGAGGAATTTCTCCCTCAAATTTTTGATTTCTTCAAAAAGATATAATAGCTTTTAAAATCAGGAACCAAATAGTATGAAGTGATTAAGTGGTCATTTTTTTCCATAAACAGGAATAATTTTAATTTTCTTAGCAGCTGTTTAACACCTGAATATTATGACTCAACCCTTAGTGCCAACTTGACCCAACTCAATGTTTTTTTTAGCTAAGGGAAATGCATACCTTCTAAATGATCTTTGCAAAACATCCCGCACTTCTGCGAGATCTCCGGTAGGCACCAGCCGGGTGATAATGCACAGAATGATTAACCAGTATTTTTAATCCCTGATGCGATTAGACTCTAACACACTTCTGAGTGTGCCACATGGAAAGGAAGTAGTAACTATTGTCCTTGCTTTTTAATATGCAAGCTGAGAACTACCGGCGCCACTTGAGACAAGGAAACAGCTTTTTTCTCTTTAAAGGTGAACACACACCATTGAACTGATACAAATGTAAATATTATCAATATAAAGCTAAGACATTAAGCTTCAATTTGATGTAATTTTTGTCTTTTTGGCCCTCCCAGTCTAGAGATATAATAGTTTGAATAAGATTCTTTCTTGGAACACTCATATTCAAGTGAAAGTGTAATTGTGATGTCTATAGTTGCACTTTAGTAAAGAGGCCGACAGAATAAAGGCACATAATGCTGCAAATTGAACGAAATGCTCAATATCAATAATGAGGGAGACGGCAGCCATGCAACTCGTGACGTAATTTTGGCACACATTTTTTTCTCCAAGCGTTTTAACCACAAACAATTTTTGATGACTTTAACCTTAAAACATCCTGGCAGTCAGATCCCTTCAAACATCACAAACAATTGCAAATAATAGGAAATACTGATACTTTTTGATAAAATCTACTAAGATTATGTGTATGTGTAACTTCATCTTGAAAGATGATTTAGCTGTTTTCTTTAGATTTTTTACTCTCAATTACTGCTCAATGCACAATAAATTTTAAATTAAAAGCAACGCGGACTCCTTATAACAAACTAAGGTATGCTGACTGCAATCCCCAACTTTTGTTAACACTTAACATTGCTAAAGATTCAATCTTGTTTTAGACTTCTAATTAGAGCTGGCTATCAATGATTTCTGGTTAAGACAAAAGTAAAAAACATTTTTGTTATTTTAAAGTTGAGTCATACCGCAATATATAGATTCTCTAACATCTGCGTTTGTCAGTTTGTACCAGCAACCGCATGTGTTTATCTGTTGTTATGCCAGGAATTCTTGGTCATAATAAGTTCCTTAAACTCTATTAAAGTTTTTGGAAACAAGAAATAAATCATATAGTAATATTTGAAAACTTTTCAGAAAAGTGTACAAGATATTACTTTGTAAAATGATTTCCTGTTAGCTGATCCGTTTAGCCAACATGACAACACATTAAATTTCTTAGTACTGTCACTCCTATTATGACTCTAATAGTAAGTAGGATGATGGTGTTTGATAGATTTTGACTAACAAAGTTCAGTTTGAGCAGCAAGATGGGATGGTATATGAGAGAGAAATTTCTTTTGTTCATGATTTCAGAAGCAAGATGGGATAGTTCTTTTGTTTATGAATTGGTCATCAAAAACAATGAGTGCATTGCTGATAGTTTTTATGTTGCAGTAGAGGTGTATGACAAATCACACATGGCAAGAATTAAGGAACGGCTACACGTGCCGATCTTTTCATTGGTTTCAACCCAAATCATGAAGTGAATAAAAGAACACAGAATTATTCATTCGAAATTTACAGAATTGTCAAAGCTGCGCATGCACACCGAAATCGTCGACGAAATGCCTTTAATTGGCTAAACAAATTATTAGCGAACATGATTCGAGCAGTTTTTGTGATTTATATAGTCTGAGGTAAATAACGCTACACGCAAAAAATACTAACGTAATTCGTCATAGTAAATACGATGCAACTGTATTAATTGCACTAAATATAGCAACTCTTTTGACAACGGAACTTTTGCAAGCAAAAAAACTGTTATTATTAAAACAGAAACGATTCGTAGCGAAGGTGTACAAACAATAAAGAACTAACAATAGCGCAATTCAGACAGTTGCATTGTATGTACTACGTTGAACTGCACTGGTGCTTTTATTGTGTGTCGTAATACATGTCGTGGATTACACCAATTGCGAAAGCTGCTAGAATCGCACTCGATAATACATATAACTTGTTTAACCAATTAAAAGCGTTCCGTTGACAATTTTGGTGTGCATGCACAGCTTTGACAATTCTGTGAATTTCAGCTAAATAATTCTGTGTTTTTCGTTCATTTCATCCTTTCAGTCAAAACCAACAAAAGAATTGGCATGTGAGGCGTTACCTTAGGAAGGAAACTTATGCAACCAAGGTTTTAGTTACATAAGTTTTTCAACTCACTCGTTTAAAAATTTTCAGACGGCAAAGTCAGATGATTAGCTACTTGGTTTTTTTAGCTAACGAGGAACGTGACATATATAAACTACTACATTAATTATAAAATTTATTTTATCCGCAAATGATAATTTTTGAAGAGAGATTATCAATCCACCATTAATTTAGTGATTATATTTATAAGTTTGTTGCCATTGCTAGACGTCATTTCAAAATTAAGGAAAAGGTAAATACGCTTAAATCTTCTTATTTATGTATAACAAGCAGTCAACTGGGTGATGCTCAAGATTTCTTTCATTTTGAATGAAAAGATAACCTGTAAGTTGGTGTTTGAGAGGAATCAGTTGGTGTTCACAGGAATCAAACACAGTTTTAACACCAGATGTTTTGGCAATCTGACAAAAAGCACTGAGCATATGAGTATCAAGTTTGGATATGATTGGCAAAAATATGTGGAAGAATTAAAGCATTTACAGGTGCTAACAAACACACACACACCCACACACCCACACACTCGCACACCCACAAACACAATGACAAAATAAGATTTACCATTATAAGTTTTAAAATACCGAACCAAAGAGAATTTACTGAGAGGAAAAGCAAGTTGTCCACTTAACAAGAGAAGATTTAGCAATAGGATGTATAAAATTATGTTGCACAAATTTCAATAGCATTTCACGGTTTCGAATAGTTGTGCCATCTTTCTGCATAATACTAAAATGTGCTAATTTATTACAATCTGTATTATCATATTTTCTGTTACATTCTACGTGTAGGTCAATTAATTTATCTTTTGTGACAGATGCAATAACCACACAAGAGCTCCATGTCTTGATCACTTCAAAAAATTTAAAACTTACAGTTGACATTTCTAAATATAAAACTTTAACAAAGCAGCGAAACAAAAGTATTCGTTTTTTGAGGGATCGCTGCATATTTTTCTTGATTAAATAATGTTCATTTATGAGCCTAGCAAGACTGAATGCTGAGAAAATAGGGATAATCACATGAGTTAAGAATAATAGCTTTTAGTACCAGTTTGAGTTTGATGAGACATTTTGCGATATCCTATCAAATACGCATGTTGCAATTCGTAGCTCCGGAACTACTATTTTGAAAGCAGTAAATTTTATATTATCTAAAAGCCAAGAAAGTACTGTATCAATTAGTTTAAAGATTTTTATAATGGGAGCAAATGTGCATGTTTAGTGGCATCAAATAACTCTAAATGTCAAATTATTATTTATGAACACGCCCATATAAGACATTGATGAAACAGTTAGCTCTAAACATTATGTATCTTTTAAATTATGACTGAACTGGCAGCATCATCCAGTTCTTATGTTTGTTGAAGCCAAATTAATTCATTATAATTATTAATAAATCATTTTTATTGAATGATGGTAAAAACTGTATAAAAAATAAATTAATTTTTAGTACACAAGCGAATGAATGAGGAAACTGCAAATAAATAGGCATCAGTCATGTGACTTGAGGCTGGTTCACACTGTAACGCAGTATGTCAGAGTTATTCACACAATACGTCTGTGATCGTCTGTGATAACATTGTTCACGCTATAACCAACCCATCCGTCTTTACATCGGCGAATAGTCTGAGGACTAGTGTACTCATTACAAAATGTAGTTGCTGAAATGATGAAATACTAGTCTTGCATCAACTATCATGATTAGAGATATAGATTATAAAATGCCGGACAGCCAATCACCACTGCTGAAATGGTGCTCATCGCAGAAACTATCATGAGTGCTCGGTGAAATATCGGAAAAATTTGACAACCGGAATGTTTCCTTGACATACCCTGTCAAGGAATCATTGCAGGGTAATGTTTCCTTGACAGGGTATGTCAAAGAAACAATATGACAATATTGTTTCCTTGACAATATTAAAAAATATGACAATATTTCCTCGGTGATGTCATCGGTTTACTGTGAACATAGTCGACAAATAATCATTGAAAGGACACCGATAAACGGCAGTATAGTGTGAACCAGTCTTAAATGATGAATTTACACAAAAATTTTCGGTTTCTGATTGGTAACTACAAACAGCTTGTATTGAAATGCCGATTGATGTGGTACAGTTTTGTACAATCCAATCAATTGTGACTAACACCCATTTTTGTAAAATCTAACAAAGAGTTAGTTGAACCCTCAAATATGGTAAATTGCTATGCATTACTTTATAGCAATGCCAAAATTAATAAAGTTAAACAAAATGCACAGTTTTTTTCATTCATGAAATCAATTTGTAATCTTCTTCTTACTTTGTAATCATTTATATAGTTTTATATTTTTGAGTTCCTATTCTTGAAACCTGAATCAAAGCAGTTAGCAAAACAAAGGTTTTTAACTTTTCACTTGCACAACTATGGAAGTAGTAGGTTAACCTGCCTCCTCACGTAGTTGGTTACTCTTAAATCTGCCTCGCCTGCAACTTGCCTCAAGTGTTTTTGAATAACTGATTTTAGGCTAAATCAATTTTTTTCAAGTCAAAATAATTATTAATCTGTTTATAAAATTATTCATATATATTGACAAACTTTAAATTAACAAGGTACTGCAAGTAAAGCATTGGCATAACACAAAAGTCACACTATTTCCGCTCAATGAACAGTAGTCTCTAGCCTAAATAGGGTCGCATGTGTTATTTGACATGTTGCTAATAGAAGAAATCTTGTGGAGATCATACAAAATGGAACAGGATGTTTTTAAGCTAATTCAAACAACGGAGCCAAAAAATACAGCGTTCGAAACACTTGCTTGTAAAGTTACAACAGGCTGCTAAACACTTGTTGGTTATTCAAAAAAATTGATGAAACTCTTCCTAAAAGTTATTGGCAATTTGTGCAAGATTTCATATTTGTATCTGTCACTTATCTTGGTCTCAAGTGACTGCCCGGTGAACTGTAAAGGAAGTCGACCGGCGCCTTTACTGCATCACACCAACCTCCAGAATAACTCATAGTTGAAGTTAGTGAGGATATATTATCAAATGTACAAAGAGAAAGTGCAAGGTGCTTCTACTTATTATATGTAAACGCTCTTTAGTTGGGTGCCGAGTCAATCTTTTGTGGGTCATACAGGAGAGGGGAGGGGGAAGGAGGGCTGGATGGCTCGTCCTGTGGCCAAGCCACCTGTCCAAACTGGCCTGGCCACAAGCTGGCTGGCTCTCACCACAGAACGAGAAGTTGTAGTTCAATTCGCAGCAAATTCCTCTGTCAAATAAACAATGCAAAATATTTTGCACTCCTCAAAAAAACTACCTAAGTGTTTGGTGATATCTTCTCGATTCGCTGCAAGAGATGACATGAGCCTGGCATGTTGAAACAGAAATTCTTATCTTTCTAAAATCTCATGCATCTTACATACCGCTTTGTCATTAACCCACGATAAGCCACAGCATGAAGAGCTATGACTACCAAAAGCCTGTATAAATGTAAGTGTATGAAATACATGGAAAAGCCATAACTAAAAAAGTTTATGGGATTATCTAGTACCATCGCAGTCTAGTACGCGTAGGACGGTGTAATAATTAACTTATCTAACCAAAAATGACTGATTAGTATGGGTGGTAGAGTGCTGGTTGTGTGAAAGGAATAAGTGAAAGTTGTGAGTTGATATTCCTGTTGAAAGCAATGACTTGTCTCCACCTGTAAGCATGGCTTCAGACAGACATACAGACAGACAGACACAGCTCATATTTTAGGAAAGACGAGGACTCAGACAGTTCAGAGCGCTGCGGAAAGATCGTCAGACCTATAACTTTCTGCACACCTATTATAATGCACCATTAAGTTGAAGGGTAAAGTTAAAATCTTGCCCTATACAAATTTTTTCTCCAACATTCAACCATGGCGAAGTACGGATAAACGGATGGACACAACTCTCATTATAGTAAAGATTGTAGTAAAGATTATTTAGGGCATATAACTTGACGATCTTAACAAGGAAACTGCGTCAACTTTTAAGAAGCATTTTGCTTCACCCATCTGTGCATTTTGCAAAATGCACTCTGCATTCTGTAGCCTCGCATCATGAATGCCATGAGTTTATAAGCTGTTTGATAAGTTCTCACAGGTTATTAAAAATGTGAAATTTTTATTCTACTTGACGCCAGAAACTCGGCTGATTAATCTCAATTTTTAGCTTCAGAACAAGCGAATAACGGTACGAGTTATTAACCTGATGTGGAAGTCTGTCAAGTCACACTAAAGGGGCAGCTGTAATTTTTCCAAGAGACTTTTTTTGTGTCTTGATCGGACACAATTTATGCCAAAGTACAGAGAGAAGAATGTTTCAAGAAGTAAAACAGCGTCATATTAGATTCATTTGTGCCCTTTGCTAGCTTTTTTCTTTTATACTATTCTGTATAAAGGTATAAATACGCTAGCAAAATTTTGGTTAATTTCAAAAGTGTTTTTATTCAGGGGAAAAATATCTTTATCTCAGCTCACTTCACTTTCAGAAAGCAAACGCTATCAGGAAAGTCAGAGTTACCCTTTCTGATCGGTAAATACAAACAGCTTGTATTGAGATGTCTAATGATGTTGTACAATTTTGTACAATCCAATCAATTGTGAACAAAAATTGGGTGCGGATGTTGGCTCGTCCTGTGGCTAAGTCACCTGTTCAAACTGGCCTAACCACAGCTGGCTCCTCCCACCACATAATGACAAGCTGTGGTTCAAGTTCCAACAAACTTCCTCGTCAAATAAACAATGCAAAATATTCTGCACTCAGTAAAGAAACCATCCAAGTGTTTGGTGATGTCTCATCAATGCGCTGCAAGAGGTGACATGAGTCTTACATGTTGTTGTACAGAAATGCTTATTATCCTCCCAAAACACGCATGTATCTCACATACCAGTTTGTCATTAAGCCATGATAAGCCACAGCATGAAGAACCATCACTACCCAAAGCCTGTATACATGTAAATGTGTTAAATATGTGAAAGGTTCTTAGCTAAAGAGAATTTATGGGATTATCTAGTACTCTCGCAATCTGACACCGTGTAAGACGGTGTAATAATTAACTAACCAAAAATGACTGATTAGTACGGGTGGTAGAGTGTTGGTTGTGTGAAAGGAAATAAGTGAAAGTTGTGAGTTGATATTCCTGTTGAAAGCAATCATTTGTCGCCACCTATAAGCATAGCTTCAGACAGACAAACAGACAGACAAAGTTCTTATTTCAGGAAAGACTAGTATCCAAGCAGTCCAGAGCACGGGGGAGAGATCGTCAGACCTAATAACTTTCTGCACACCTATTATAATGCGCCGCCTAGTTGAAGGGTACAGTTCAAATCTGTACAATTTTTTCCCAACATTCAACCATGATGAAGTATGGATAAACGGATGGACACAACTCTCATTATAGTAAAGATTGTAGTAAAAACTATTTAGCGCACATAACTTGACGATGTTACCAAGTGAACTGAATTGGTTTTTAAGAAGCATTTTGCTTCAATCATCTATGCATTTTGCAAAACGCACTCAGCATTCTTTAACCTCGCATCATGAACGGCATGAGTTTATAAGCTGTTTGATAGGTTGTCACAGGTTATTAGAAATGTAAAATTTTTAGCTGACTCGACGCCGGAAACACACCAAAAAAGTCTGTCAAGTCACACTAAAGTGGCAGTTGTAATTTTTCCAAGAAACTTTTTTTAAAATACTTTTTGACTTTCCTGTTCAGAGTTTTTAAGAATGTTCACTAAGATAAACTTTGCATTCCAACTTGTGAGGCCTTTGATACACATAGAATTTCAAGACATGTTTCTTGTGTGCCAGCAGACTCTTCTAGTATTTTTCAAGCAGAATATGTTCTGAGAGTATGCCCAACTTGCAACAGTATTAAACTTTAAAAATGGACTCATACAAAACTTTAGTAAATTCTCTCCAAAACTACCAGTATTTTTCTATTATATGCAATTATTGTTTTTGATGTTTTAGGTGATCTGAGTGCCCGGATGTTTTAAGATTAAAATCGACAAAAGTATCAAAATCAGTAATAAAATATGTGCATGCACAATGATGCCACTAGCTGCTATCGTTGCTATAGTTGGTATCAGACATTGCATCAAGCTGCGCCGTTCTGCATCCTTAGCAACTATAAACGTCATATTCACAATTTTTGTTTGCTCTGAGAGCAATGTGCTTTTAACCACAATCAAGTTTTGTCACTTTCATTCTTGAAACATCCTGGCAGTTAGATCACCTTAAAAATAAAAAACAATCGCAAATGATAAAAAATACTGATACTTTCTGATAAAAATCTACTAAAATTTTTGTGTAATTCATATTTAAGACAGCCAAAAACTAATTACCCTAGATGAGAAATCCGTATCATAAAAATTCAACAGATATTTGAGTGAAACCTGAGATCCTAGTAGAAACCAACTGGTTTAAACAAGTTATCAATTTATTAGCCTATTTAGTGTACTATTGCAACAATCATGATGTTCTCTAAAGGAAATCTTTGGTTTCCAGAGAATCTAATGTAAGAATTTTACCTATAGCTGATCCATCACTATCCGTATGGTTAATAATATACTTCAAAACATTCTTATAATCTGAATATATGTTATAAAAATATGGATATTACTGGGTCTTGCAAGTCTATAAAAATTTGTCAGTCCATTTGATATCTAATGTAATTTTTCAGTTGGCAGGGGTATCACCTGTGCCTAAAAATAGAAGAAGACAGTGACCTAGTAAATATATTATAATGTGTTTCAAAAGTGTCAAGAGATGGCTAATAGTTACACAACAGAATTGATGGCCATAACTTCTGGTTGCTGGTTGGTAATTAGTAAGCTATACTATATATCTAATTTGGATAACAAGCTGTCTTGTTACTTGGTTGTATAAGTAGGTATAATTGCTAAGCAGCTGTAGTCTTGGATTACAGTGCTTGATGACAGAATGATCTCTGATAAGAATCTGGTGTATGGTTTCTAAACAAGCTGGTGTTAATAAAGACATTCACCTGGTGTTACTGCTAAGCCTCTTCGTCTTTACAGAGAAACTCTCTATGTCACGTTTTACAGTTAGTGGTGACTGCTCTCTCTCTAAACTTATGTACTCTCTGTAACTTTTGTACTCTCTGTTACACAGTACCCACTTGTACTATCTGTACACTTTTTTTACTATCTGTACACTTTTGTACTTTCTGTACCTTTTGTACTCTCTGTACACTTTTGTACTCTCTGTACAATTTTGTACTCTCTGTACGCTCTTGCTCTATCTGTACACTTTTTTTTCTCTTATACTCTTGTTCTATCTGTACACTTTTTTTGCTACACTTTTGTGGTCATAACACAAGTGATAAACTAGAAATTCTGTTCAAGTGCGCTCTATAGTTATCATTGTTATTATTATTATTATTATTATACAATATACACTTATATAATATAAAATTCTTACAATGTAAATTCTAGTTATCATAAAAACTTTATGCAAAGCTTTTGCTTCGTACTATACAAAAAATTAATTTTAATGTAAAGTTTGAAATTGGTACAAACTTTCAAATTCTGTTTGAGTTACAAGAATATCATAGTCGGCTTTTAAAATATCGTTTTCTCTTTTGCTGTGCTTTGGAGTAAAAACGTCTTTGGAGCAGAAATTTGGTTGTCTAGAACCATAGTGAAAAAAATAATTTCAATTGACATGGAAGGTGTGCCCTCTCCTTTACTTAACGTAAAATTACTGTAATAGCAAACCCTGAACAGCGTGAAAAAGATAAGAAAAAGGAGAAAAGTTGTTGATACTAATGGATAATACCACATTTACTGTTCAGCCATTAAAATGAAAACTTAAGTTTTTTTTCCTATTTAACGAGCTGAATGGGTGAACTTGGAAAAATCTTGGAGCAACTTAAGAAAGTACATGTATCTCCTGTAATATAAAACCCCTATGACATAAAAATTTCCGGAACGAACTATTCACATCTTAGTAGTGTCTGCACCTGTTTTTTTTAATTTTTGGTTTGTGATTATTTGGATGTCTCTCCAAATTTAGTTCTTAGCAATATATCATTGCTGTACTATTTTGTCCGTATATTATTTCCTTAATAAAAGTCTCCCTTGTGCCATCTTTATTATTTATTTGAGGTAAAGCGTGAATTTCTATCTCTAGCATCACGTGTATTATAAGTTATATAAGTTTCTCTCAATATTCCTGCTACTGCTCATTGTTGTTTTTTTGTTTTATAACCAAAGTTGTAGGTTTGGTTATAAAACAAATAAACTATTTAAATTTATTAGGCTGCACTCGTTATTTGGTTATATACTATTGAAATAATTTACCTCATTTTACAATTCACGTTGATGCCGACCTCGCTTTCTCTAATCAAAGTCAAAAAAGAACATTGCTGTTAACACTCCCAATAGGAAAGTAATTATATAGAAGAAGCTAACAAACACTGCTATTAACTGCTATTTTTGTGCTTGAGATTACTGAAAATTAATTTGTGTTTATACCAGGTCGATTTCTTGGAGTTGCTTCCACACCGAAAATGTCTGTTTCGTGAGAAAAAAAACAGTTGTCAAAATGGCATCTTCCTAGTCCCCAACACAGTATTGCCAAAATACTGCATACTGTGTTTGTTTGTTTCTGGGATGGCCATCCTTGACAGAGTAGAACATGGAATTGGCCAATGATATCTCACATAGTTAATAGAGCTGAAAAAGATGTTTTTCATTGGCTAAAAAAGGTGAACCATTTTGTATAGTCAGTCTTTGAGTTGGTTTGGGTTAAAGTTTATTCAAAAATGCATTTTAAATTGTAAACAGACTATAAATCATTCCATCTCCAACTCTTTCAGTGGAAACACAACTCCAGCAAACTCTCCTGGTGTAAGCAGACCTTAAGATTGCAAGGAATTGTTTTTTGCTCATTTGATAGTTGATTTTGTTTCTTGTACACAAAATGCTAACTTTGAACAATAACTGAAGAACTCAAACAATTATCTATTTTACTTAAAGAAAATATTATTTAGTTGAAACTGAATAAAGCTAGCTTTTGCTAATTGGCTTTGCTAATTGCTAAAAGAGGTTTGAGTTAGGGGATTAGCAAGTACTTGATTAAGCCTAATGAACAAACTTAGACAGGAAGTTAATCTATTTATTTACTCCAGACATGCTTTATAAACCGTAATTATTGCCTGTTTAAGCAAAAATTCTTACAAAATCACACTCCATTTGTTTAATTCAGTTCTCAGCCCAAAAAGCAAAATTGAATGCTTTCTCAAGTAATTATGCGTGTTAGCTTGTAAAGAAATTTATTGCAGTATAAAATTCAAAAATCACTTGGCTAATTGGCAAAAAAGTTGCTACTTTGCCTTAAAAAGATGTGAGCAAAGTTAGACTCATAAAGGTTTGATTTTTAATGGTATAAGAACAGCTGAATGCTTAGCATTGACTTGGTAATAAATACGTCTTTGCAGCATAGATTTAACTGTCTCGAAAAATAGCGAAAAAAAACTGATTTCAATAGACATTGAAGGTGTGCCCTCCCCTTTACTTGCTATAAAATCACGGTAATCACAAACCCTTAGCCAAGTGGAAGTGATAAGAAAAAGAGAAAAGTTGTAGATACAAACCAATATTACCACAGGTACTACAAAGTCATTAAATTGAAAACTTAACTTTTGTTTTTGTTTGTATTTAAAATGCCAAATGGATGAGTTTGGAAAAATCTTGGAGCAAATTAGGCCATGTAAATGTATTTTCTATAATTTAAAATCTCTGTGACATAAACATTTCCGAAACGGATTGCTTTTTTTTAAGATTTTGAGTTGGTGATTATTTGGATGTCTCTCCAAGTTTAGTTCTTAGTAATATTTCTTTGCTGTAAGGTTTTATCCATATATTATTTTTTTAATAGAGGTCGTCCTTGCCATTTTTATTATTTATTTGAGGTAAAGCGTGAATTCCTATCTCTGTCATCACGTGTATTATAGGTTATATAAGTTTCTCTCGATTCTTCTGCCACTGCTCATCGTTGTTTATCTGTTTTATAACCAAAATTGTAGGATTGGTTATAAAGCAGATAAACTATTTAAATTTATTATTTTGCACTCATTATTTGATTATCTACTAGTAAAATAGTTTACCTCGTTTCACAATTCACATGCTGACACTGACTGCGCTTTTCCTAATCAAAGTCAGAGTAGAACACTGCTGGTAATGTTCGCAATAGGAAAGTAATTATATAGAAGAAGCTAACAAACACTGCTATTAACTGATATTTTGTACCTGAGATTGCTGAAATGAATTTGCGTTTATACAAGGATGATTTCTTGGAGTTGCTTCCACACCGATAATGTCTGTTTGATGAGAACCAAATAAACAGTTGTCAAAATGGCTTCTTCCTAGTCCCCAACACAGTATCGGCAAAGTACTGCATACCGTGTTTGTTTGTTTCTGTGATGGCCATCATTGACAGAATAGAACATGGAATTAACCAATGATATTTCACAACGTTAATAAAGCTGAAAATACATCAAATGGAGTGGATACCGATGATTTTCATTGGTTAAAAAAGGTGACCCATTTTGTATAGTCAAGGTCTGCGTTGGTTAGGGTTAAATTATTTTCAAAAATGCATTTTAAACTGTCAACAGGCCATAAACTATTCTAACTCCAACTCTTTCAATGGAAACACAACTCCAACAAATCGTTCTGCTATGAGCAGACCTTAAGACTGCAAAGAAATATTTTCTGCTCATTTGATAATTGATTTTGGCTCTTGTATGCAAAATGTTAATTTTAAACCATACCTGAAGAACTCGAACAATTATCTATTTTGCATAAAGCAAATATTATTTAGTTTAATCTGGATAAAGCTAGCTTTTGCTAATTAGCAATGGGCAGACAACTATGCATTCATCTGGTAGAATTTAAACTAACCACTATGACAAGGTAAGGATTTGAGCTACGGGGATTAGTAATCCTTGATAAAGCCTTACGAACAAACTTATACAAGAAGTTAATCTATTTATTTACTCCAGGCGTGATTTATAAACCTTAATTATTGCCTGTTTGAGCAAAAATTCTTACAAATTACTCTCCTTTTTTTTAAATTCATTTCTTAGCCTAAAAACAGCATTGATATTGCAAATAATATTTAGTTTAAGCTTGATAAAGCTCGATACTTGATAACTTGAAACTTCATAAAAACGTTTTTAAATAAAATGTCAACATGAGCAAATATTCAAAGGTTTATGTCATATAAATATATATAGTATGTTATATAAAGCAAATTGAAAAGTCTTATAAAAAGGAAAATAATTTAAAATGTAAAAAAAGAGTTCAAAACTTAAAATTCTATTAATAATCTATAATGATTAATAATTGATAATGGTAATTGATGATGAATAATTGAAAACTGAAAATTGAAAACTGAAAACTAAAAATTTAAAATTTATCAACATATGGAACTGTACAAAACTTTAGGTCATATAGATATATAAGTTGATTAATCTTATATAACAAAATAATTAACAATCTAATATTAAAAAAATATTAATTGAAAATTATACTAATAATCTAATGATTATTAATTGATAATGATAATTGATAATCAATAACTGAAATTCAAAAGTTGAAAAATGAAATTTGATAAATATCTAATAATTGATAATTTCAGCCAAAATTCGTGTTTTGAAACCTATTTATCTGTAGTTTGTCAACATGAGCAACTGTACAAAAGTTAATGTCCTATAAAATATACACTTTATGTTACATAAAGTAATTTGACAACTCTTATATGACTAAAAATATATATTTGCATTTGTAGCATAAAAAATAACCATTTCAGCTGCCAATATAGTCATTGATAATCTACAATATTCTTGAACCCTTCACACGGACAACTACTACGGTTGCGGTTAGGAACTCATTGGTGACGTTCTTAGCAGCTAGTCACTACAAGTTCGAGTGGAGAGCTGACATGCAGGTCTCATTGAATGCTAGTAACCAGGCTAACTCTTTATTCATAGATATTCTATATATACTCACTTATGCATCAATCTCATGTGTAATTTAATAAGTATTTCAAAATAAAAAAAACGCTCTATTATTAGTATTAGTCATGTATAAGTCCACTCAACTATTCCAGAACATTCTGAAACAATTTTATTAAATCTGAATCAACTTTTGCTATTCTGGATTAGAAAAATTATAATTTTCAAAATTTAAAGTTGGTTTACTCAATACAATAACATTAACTCGTGTTGCAATTTGCAGTCATTGCGTAAATAATACCATAAGCGTGTCATTCCAAAACCTTATTTAAAACATGTTAAAGAACAGTTTTTTTAATAAATAATTTTTAAAGTTAGAAAATGTTTTATTCAAAACAATAAATATAAGTTTTTGACATGTTTTAGAGGAGGTTTGGAATGACACAGTTAGAGTTTCAGTCATGCAATAGCTGCAGACATAATGAAGAAATAAGCGCTGCCTGCTGTCAATCGAGTGTTTTGCTATTCTTTGGCAAGTAAAACAAAAAAAGCAATCGGGTGTGTGACAAGTGTTATCTATAGATCCAGTTTTATTTAAATGTACATGCAATCGACTTTATTCAGAATTTGCAATTGTAAATTTTTTTAACTGTTTTCCCAAATAAACTACTGATTAAATTCAAAACCGGCCAATGGTACTACAACATAACGATAAAAACTGCAATGTTTTGATTGATCACGCCCTCATAAGCTTGTTTAGTAGTAATATATACCACTAAACATTTGATTTGCTGACAGTTGATATCGGTATTTCTATGAAGTAACTTTAACATTTATTTGATGAAACGCCCTTATTAAGAGTATTGTTAAGGTGTCATACCACGATGTGCATTTTGCATGTATAATGACAGAGTTTTTGTTGTATATTCACATTCAATTAGACTCGGCAGCAACACGTCCATAAACGTTACTCATGTATAAGTCAACTCAAAAAGTTTACCCTAAAATACTCTCTCACAACTTAACTTATACATGACCATATATGGACTCCTTTTCTAAGAAGTAGATATAACTGTAATAATTTCATACTAATGGTACTTTTTCAAATGCATGCGTGGTCAACTACGAGATTACAGAAGTACATTATTTATCATGTACTCATTGCAGACACCAAGCTGGTGAAAACCAACAAGTTTGTTACAGTTTTGGAAGATTTTATTAACCCTGCGTATTTTAGGTGAAATTGTAGTACTAGAGAATGCGGTATATCGCTGTCTAGCAATTGTTCTTTTTTAGCCAAGCATGCCATTTTTACTGCAAAAAGTAGAATCGTTGTGCTTTGAAATGACTCTGATAACAGGAAATGGTGCTAAAACAGGTTGTTGAATATATCAGTGATTCGTTACTTATCATAGAATTTATAATTAGAAAAGCATCACCTGGTGTTTCTGAAATTGTATATATTATGTTAATTTAAACCTGCTAGTTTAGGGGATGCTGTGAGCAGTTGATAAAAATAACTGAATGGAGGAAGTTTTAATAAATTTAGTATTCTAAATGACTAATGGTTCTGCTTTAGATGCATTGCTTAAGGCACTGACACCAATTCTTCTCTCATTTGTAACTTGGCAGGATCAGCTCAGCACAAACAGGATACCAGATAGATACCAAGTTTATCTTTTTGATGTCACACAGTCACACAATGATGCAATCTGCTATATTATAGTTAAATTCCAATGCTAATGCAAAAGCTAATTAGAATTTCTGAGTCATATTTGCTAGTCAAAAGAATACAAGTTTAATTCACTTCATTAAAATACTTCTCAAGTTTTCCAGTTTAGTGTTAGCAATAAATATGTGTTTATAATTTGAAAAGTTTAAGTTATTAAAAAGCTTTGGTAAAGTTAGTTAGTGTTATTGTTAGCATCATGCTATCAGGAGTATTTTAAAGTTCCCCAATTGATAGGCCCAATTAGAGTTGTCTTTTCTACATTCTTCATCTTTATATACGCTTAATAGAGAACTGTAAAAATAATGCAGAGTGAAGCTGGATGTAAGAGCACAGGCTAGATTAATCATTGGTGAAAGAATTGCATAGATTATGTATACAATAAAGTACTACGCCTCTGTAAGGTAGATTTTGCAGTTTTAAAGCATTTCGTTTAATTCTTGCAGTAAGATAGACACTGTAATGGATTTCTTTTGATTTTATTCAAGTAATTTAAGTACAAGACATGTCTAATAGTCATGAGCCAAAAGGTGTTTAAAACCAAGCACACACGCACACAAACTCACGTTTGTACATACACACGAATGCACGCACGCACCCATACACATCGGCACGCACAAACACATACATACAGGCACACGCGTACACACGTACACACGTACACACGTACACACGCGCACACGTTCACACACATTCAAACACACATGCACATGCACACACATACGCACACATACACAGCTCACACATCTGCACACAATTCGGACAGCATTTGAAATGTAGTTATTGCCAATGAAGTAGTATTCATGTATAAATATACATGTACATATATATATATACCTGTATATATCTATACATGTATTTATCTATACATGTATATATCTATACATGTACATGTATATATATCAGGGATTTGTGTCTCTTGCCTGAGCTCTGAGTTGCACTGATGAGGCTTCAATAGCCAAAATTGCAGTCTATAGCGTGAGTATATGCTCCCTCACTTCGGTTTGGTTGTGTACTCTGTGAGAGGTGCGAAACTATTAGCCTTGGTGCAAAGCTCATCACTTTTGTGATTTGAACATTCTGGTGTCAGCACGTTGAATTTCTTAAAGTCTGTGAGGCAACTTAGTTGATCCATGGCAGGAAGTCGATTCTGATTGATAATGGGATTTGTGTTCCTTGGCTAAGCTCTGAGCTGCACTGATGAGGCTTCAATAGCCAAAACAGTAGTTTCTGTAGCATGAGTATATATATATATATATATATATATATATATATATATATATATATATATATATATATATATATATATATATATATATATATATATATATATATATATATATATGTACCTATATGACGAATACACTGCGGTGCATGAGTGTTCAAAATAGTGTATCAACAGTAATGGGTAATGCAGTTGCCATCAGGTAATTTGAGTAAGCTAGTATCCGTGTTGCTAAACTTACTAATAAGAACTGTGAGAGCAAGCTTTAGTGATGTTGTGCGTAATGCAGGGTTGCGATGTATATTTTAACTCATATAATGACTCATATCGCACAATGAAATCATTGCATCTCGTGTAGCTTAATAGTTGAGCTTGTTGCCTGGGAAACGGAAGGTTCTGATATCAAATTTTCTGCGACACAGATTTTTTATTGCTTGAGTTTAATCGCTATAGCTGGATAGACATTGAATGACAACAGACGATGACCACAAAATATTTAGATGTATATACACATTGAATTTATGCGATGTGTATGTATATCTTATATAAATAGATTTATCTATATATTATGTGTATATATATATAAATCTCAATGTTTGTCCATCTGTCCAATTATCTGTACTTCCGTCTGCCCAGCTATATCAATAAAGTTTTAAGGTTGAGAAATCCACTATGAACTGGATTCGAACTCACAACCTCTAGTTTCACAGATATTCATTTATCCCATGCACTACACTGTCCAACTGGTTATACTTTAGAATAAACTTGGTACATACTGGGAATACATACCAATTTTTATGGCTTCACGGTAAATACTACAGTTAGAATTATGTGTAAAACCATACCAGAAGAAAAATCCATGAAGCCGTATCAGAAGAAAAATTCATCTTCGTGAGTGAAGAAAAATGCTTAAACTCACATGGCCAACAAGGCTACTGTAATGGGTATAAATCTGTAGTAGGCGCTGCAGCCGGTAAGGTATGAATTACACAGAAATAAACACTGTAAACAAAATTAGCAGAGTACACAGAAGTAAACAAACACCTTCATTTAAACATTAGAATGATAAATTTTGATCTTGAATTATAATTAGATTTTCTGTACAAAATATTTTTATTACTCATGCAATGCCAGGCATCCAGCTAATACCTATATATAAAATATACATGAATATACATGTATATATATAATTTATTTCTTCATGACTCACCCACTTATAGCACTCACATTTTTTAGCCTCAATGCTACAAACACTAAAGGCTGTTGCAATACATGATTTTTAGCCTGTGTTCCAAATTTTAGCGTATCTGCACTTGGGGTTTTCACATAATTATGTAATGACAACATGTTAAGCGTCTTTATATAGCTGGATGTGTGTAAATATAAATCATATGGTAATATTAAGTACATTAATCATCACAAGACACAATATATTATTAATATATTAGCCAGCTTTGTATGTCATGTGCAGATAACTCTCAAAATAATCAGTCCATAACCATATCCACTCCATATGACTAGAATATTAAGCAAAATAGGCTTTTCAAAGCATGTTCAATCTCTGGCAAAAGTCTTTTTTCCTGTGCTTCCCAAGGCACTCATTTTTATCTCTTTTCTGAAAGCACTTTTACACAATTTACTCCACTGCTTGAGATTCATAGCTTTAAAAGCATTCACACTGTCATACTTCGACGTACAAACTTCGTGCGTTCTGTGATTGAGCTCATATCTCAATGTACTTGTAAGTCAAAGCAATATTTTCTACATAACATTAAAATACAAATTAATCCGTTGCTATACTATGGAAAAACTACTTAAAAACAGGATATTCTGAGAGAAAACATCTTTTTAGTTGTTGTAATTCAGTATCTACCCTAGTTAATAAAACAATTGCATGTTTAGTGGTTATTGTCTACAATAAAATGTAACATTGTTATGTAAATGACTGATTAGAGTTCTTACCTTCACGACAAACGTAGTGGCTAACAGAGAGAAAAGAAAGGGAAAGAGAGTGAGAGCGAGAGGGAAAGAGGGATTGAGAGAAGGAAGGAGAGGGAGAAAGGGAGATAGGGAGAGAGGGAGAAAGAGGAAGGAAAATAGGGAGAGAGGGAGAGAGAGGGAGAGGGAGAAAGAGGAAAAGAGGGAAGGAGAAAGAGAGAGAGAGAGAGAGAGAGAGAGAGAGAGAGAAAGAGAGAGAGAGAGAGAGAGAGAGAGAGAGGGAAGGAGGGAGCGGGAGAGGGAGAGAGGTAAAGAGGGAAGGAGAGAGGAAGAGAGGGAGGGAGAGGAGGGAGAGAGGAAGAGAAGGAGAGAGGGAGAGAAGGAAGGAGAGGAAGGAGAGAGGAAGAGAAGGAGAGAGGAGGAGAGGGAGAGAGAAAAGGAGAGAGGGAATGAGAGAGAGAAAGAGGGAGAGAGGGAGAGAGAAAAGGAAAGAGGGAATGAGAGAGAGAAAGAGGGAATGAGGGAGAGAAAGAGGGAGAGAGGGAGAGAGGGAGAGAGAAAAGGAAAGATGGAAGGAGATGGGGAGAAAGGGAGAAAGGGAGAGAGGAAGACATGACAGCAACGCCTTCGGCACACTTCACCTTTTGCTACGTTGCATAACATTACATAACTTTGAGTTGAACTTTAATGGCTTTAGCTTATTAAATACAAACACCTATAGCTAAGTTTTAATATCTTGCTAAACATAACTATAGTTTAGTATTTCTATTACTTCTTTATTATCTGTTTCTAGATCGACACTTTTTGCCTCTCAGTCACTATGACCTTGAACTGACCTTATTAAACTGTTTTTTTCAAACTGTTGCAACAAGAATGACCAATTGATGCTGTTTCACAATCGGCTTTTTGCATACTTGGCCATTCAATGGTCATTGAGAATTGGCGAGTATGTTGATACATCAGGCTTCTTGTATCTCTTGAGGGAGTAATTCTTGAAGTATGTTCGTAACATATATAGAATCTTAGTAACATACATAGAAAAATTTTGCTCATAACTCGATTCGCTCGTATGTTAGGGCACTCGAATGTCGAGGTATGACTGCATATCACACATTGTAAAAAGTATTCTCAAAGAGCATACTTTTATAAGCACTCAATACATAGCATGCATTTGAAAGCATTTGCATTGTATAGACAACACACTTTTAGAAACAGCCACGCATAAACATGAGACAAATTCAACAAAAAATTGTCGATCACAAAATGTTACGATGAATCATGTGCCATACACGGGCAAAAACACTAAAATACCTTGCACTTTCAAATCAGTTATCTAAAGCAAAAGTTTAAATGTAGTAATATGTAACACAATTTCAAAAACAGTTATTCAGAGCGCACTTTAAAATGCAGTCATATAAAACATTCAGACGCAATTATCTAAAGTACACTTTTAAAAGTTCATACGAAATGCACTTGTGAATGCAGCCATATATAAGGCTTAATTTTATAAACCACTGAACAGCAAATAATGTGTTGTAAAACACAAAACAGTCTTAGTAAAATGCCGAATATTTATGTTACTGCACCAAGCAATCATCAAGCTCTTCAGCATTGTTCCAGTTTTATTGGAAAGGCGGATTTAAAAGTAATTAAAATATTCAAAAATAACTTGTCTACAATTTAAAGTTAGCGTAAGCGAGTGACTTGACAACCAAACAAACAAAAAAATAAACTAACCTAATGATGAACCGGTCAGCCAGCAAAGAAACGAACCAACAAAAACCAGAACACAAACAAACCACTAAGGCAAAAGGTAATAGCAAGACATTAAAGTGGGATATTCAGCTCTCTGCTGACACCATTGTCACGCAAATAGGAGATTCCATGATATAAATAAACATCATGCTTCACCAAAAACTACTGTTGAGAGAGAGGTTTTGTGTAAGACATTCAATTTTTTGTAGCTCTCTAGTGTACTACCTGAAGAATAGTACTCAGGTTACAATACCTAAAATTCCATAAAGTACGTGCTCAGGCTACAGGAGCAGGGGTCATGTTTACACACTTTTTGATACATTCTCCTTTTTTCTACTTGATAAAAGATTCTGCTGAAAACTTGATTGACGTTGTGTACTTCAAGGCATGGTCAAGCAAATGGTTTAGTTATGTTGACGAGCATTTTAATGTTTTTTATGCATTATATTATCTTTAGCCCTAATCTTAATTGTAAGATATCTCTCGAGATACCATGAAGCTAAGTGGTAGAGCAAGCACTAATAGCATACTCTATACTGTACTGGGTGACATATGATTTTTAAGCCACGATTCAGAGGAAAAAAGAACTATATTTAATTCAAACAACAACAAAAACAAATTTATTGAATGATTGGTGCACACTGCCGGAGGCAACAATAAACAATATATTAAAAAGAGGTAGCTGTACAGAGTATGTGCAAAGAAGCTTGGACAATCAAAAAATGTGGCCAGCCAACACTAGATTACTTTTCCCTCGTGTATTTTATGTTTTTCTTCAAAGTATTCATTGAACAAGATACTTTGGCGTGAAAATATTAAGAAACCATATACCATCACCATCAGGATACTTGTTTACAAATCATTGAATAAATAAGCGTATTCCAGCTATCTGTGTTCTACCATCTTTAAAAATGCCTTTTCGAAGTCATTTGCCCATTCGTTCTGATTTCGAGTATAACGTTGTACCTACAAAAAGAACAATATATATTACAGTATAAATCATGATTAATATATAAAACTACAAAAGCTTGTTTATATCTTGTCGTGCTGCCATTTTTTAACAATGTTTGCAAAAGAACTTAGCTGTTTGCAAAATTTGAACAACTGATTACCCAGCAGTTGCGGGTTGATTATGCTTACCCTGTTGTTATCTGCTCCATTTAAAGGACAATTACTTGCAGATGTGCAAGTTGGCCTTTCGCCGCTAGCTATGTTCAAATCTCTGATGAGAGTCATGTCAGCGTGAAGCATCATTGCACCATCAGCATTCCATTGAGTAAATCTGTAAGAGTAATATAAATGCTAGTTTTAATTTTGCCTTGCAGTAAACTTATGCTGAATAATTCTTTTTACAAATATTTTTAGCAAAAAAGAAAAGCTATGCTACCTTAGGACACTTATATTTCGCTAGTATTTAGTTTCGTGAGTAGCATACAGAGTAAAATTTTGCTGCAACTTAATTTCGCAGCTCTGATGAGTGCGAAAATATAGTGATGTGAAAATAAATGCAGTGGAATAAACATCATTAGATTCCTCAGGTCCAGTTCACTGGTACGAAATATTTTTTCAATTTGGGACTACCATAATTTTTGGACTATAAACCGCACCTCTATATAAGCTGCATCTGCTTTATTTTCCAAAAAACCGATAATAAAACAATACATAAGCCGCACCTTTGTATAGGCCGCAAAACTCAGGACTGTGCTTTTTAACGTGGCAGCAACTTTGTTGTTTAAAACGGAACAGTGCAGAACGGCAGTTTCGTATTATCCAACGCTTTTTAACTTAGTGCCTAACGGGACAGTACCGTGAGGCATTGTTTGTATTTTCTTTCACCGCTAAAAGCCCATTAGTTGGAGATTCCCGTTAGCACGCCTTAGTGGTGAAAGAAAAAGCTACAGATTAGCCGCACCCTTATATAAGCCACATGACTCAAATCATCAAAAAAAAGTAGCGGCTAATAGTCCGAAAAGTGCGGTAGTTTGTATTTGTGAACCGCAGGTAGAAATGTGTAGGCGAGATCAATAATGCAATTGGATCGCTTGCTGCCATTTGTTTCCTGGACTATCAATGTCGTCAAGGTCCCTGTCGCCGTGACTGATGTGGTACCAATATTAGAATTCAAGTATTTATAGCACACGGTGGCCATGGCTCCGGATGTTATTGTTTTTGGTTGGTAATAAAATTCATCACCACAATAATTATTATTCAATTTTATGACTTGCCCTACCAGACTGTCATCCTCATCAGTTACAAGTTCAATGACTAAACTAATATCATCATCTTCCTCATTTGTCTAGGCTTTTCAAAAAAAAACTTATTATCTTAATTTGTTTTGCCATGCTGCCCAGTCGGTGTATTAGCTATAATGAGTTTAGCAGAAATTGCGCAATGAGCCAACCACACACGGAAATTGCCTGCATCAATGAACAAAGCCATTTAATTTCGCGTTTCCGCTCGTTCGTTATGATAGTTTAGTTTCGCTCATGAAATTTTTGCGAGAGGATGACTCCGCGAGAATGCAAAAGTTAGATGCCACGAATACATAAGTGTCCTAGGGTATAAGTGCAAAGTTGTTAAGTTGTTGACATCAGCTTGGAAAGGGAACTTTAGGATCTGGCAACATCAGCTCAACTCCAAAGAGCTGAGGATTTGCTCATAAAACTGGCTAATGACAACGACAAACAAGTTGCTCACCCATTTGGAGAATCTCCGAGCTGCCAGTCAGCATTCACAAGGCTCAAGTAGTAAGTATTGTCAAGAACTTCAGGGGTCCTGTCCCATGGGCCAACAAATCCACTGTTCTCTGCTCTGCACCGTCCCAGAGAGTGTCCACCTGAAGCATTGTATAGCACAAATGAGCTCAGTTCAGATACATACTGAGAATGTTTCTAATATTGCTTATAATGACTTTTACCTAAAAACCTATCTCTTCAAACATCAATTTATGATTACGAATAAATATTTAGTAAACTTTGGAGCTTTTGTCATTTGTGCGCAATCAAGTTCAAAGTTCAAGTTTTTCGATGCTTTGCAAGCACAGATAGATACTTCAGAATCTATCTGTGCTTACGCAGAAAGATTCTATTATATAAACATCTATTTTATTATCATATAAACTATTTTATGGGAATCTAAATCTATAATTACAGATGTAGCTCCAAACATTCAATAATTAATAATGTTACCTTTTCTATAGTTTTAGCTTATTGCATTTTAAGGAAGCATATACTACCTACATACCCATGAGAGCAATAGCGAGCCTCCTCGATAGTCCGAACTCTGCCATTAAAAACTCAAGAGATCTTGGATCTTGCCCCTGAAAAACAAGATGCTTTAGTACACACACATTATGAAACCTTTTTGCAAAAATAAAATGTTTTGTCGAAGCTTTATTGCCAAAGTCCTGAGTCACAGCAGCTTAGGTGGCTTTTCAGTAGCTTTCCTAGTTAGGTGATTAATGGCTACAGGCTAAAACCTTAATCAATGGTTGTGGTTGCAAATCAACATGCACATACAAAAAACGACTTTTCAACATACAGTAGTGTGCAAAATATTGCAATCTCCTACACAACACAACATATGTTATGTACCATTTAAAATTAGTGCACTGAAAATTCTCAGATCTAAGCAGCTTTATATATTATTTTTTATCAATTAACAATTAACAATTTAATTTAATTTAATTTAATTTAACAATTAAAACTTGATTTATTTGCACTTTATTGTTTTCACTCAAAAAATACCTCACAGATGTTTGCAGGTTGTTGACAAAGTATACATATAGGGAAGTGTATTTCTGCATTGTCGCCAATTTTTACAAATGTTTCCTGTATTATTTGTTGTACAACGAAACATTTTTCGAATGTCGATGGTTGACAAGTTTACTTTGAGTTTTGGGTTTAGAGCGCAGTTTATCTTTTTACTCTTCAAGTCGAAAAAAAAATTATTTTTGTCTAATCAGAGAAAGAAAGCACTATGTAAACTTTAAATGATGTATAGATTTATACATTTAGAGCTAAGCTGACATGAGAAGATCTTTCAATCAACAGCCGACCTAGAGGTTACTGAAATTTTGCATACTTATGTACTATTTAGCCACTCCTACGCTTGAACCAACTCTTATTAGCCAAACGTTTTAGATGTCTGTTTCCTATAAACTCACAGCAACAACAGTGTCAAAAAGCTGGTGCAATTTTACATAAATGTTTTAAAAGATAATAGAGTTACAGCCATTATGAACATTTGCATTTGATATACTGTCACGCAAAAGCTCAGTGAACAATGCGCCCGACAACCAACCTGAGGGAATGTATGCATAAAATTGTAGTTCCGTGGGTTTCGACAGCTTTGCCGACCAGTTCTAAAGGGAAGGGTTCTTTTACCAGGTCCGCCTAACAGAGAAAACAAAATGGTTAAGTAAGGAAACTAGATTACCAAAAACATGCGAGATTGAAGGATGTCCTGTTAAAAATATGCTCCTTTTACAAAGATGGAGTATTGCAACACAGATTTTATCTATTGTGACATAGCTTCTAGTTATGTGTGAACTATACATTCCAGAAATTTGTTCAGGTCATACCACCAATCAGCGAGTGTTTACAGTATTTCTGGTTGTGTTAAACTTTATATAATCTTTAGGTGTATATTTGGTGAGATGGTAACTCGTGACTACATGGATATAGTTTGTTTACACCCCTTTACCTTCTTGAGCCATCCCTGTTTCAACTGCAACTGTTCCTAGAAGAACGATGAAGTCGGCAAATCCTATTGGTTGGCCAAGGCTTATCCATAAGTCGATTGCATCATCATACACAGCCATTAAACCTAGAGACAGATACCAGAAACTTCCATGAGGCAGTGGAAGATTATCCTTTTTAAGATTAACCAAAAGTGCGTCAATTCCAAAAATAGGAGGTCATTAATCTCTCTTAATTGACAGGTCTTTGAGCTGTGGAGTGGCTACAGATTGAGGAAAGGAAAAACAGATATTAAAGAAAAGTTAATAAACAGGCCCTATAATAAATTACTTCCATCTACCCATAGAAAGTATGTATTACTCAAGAACTCAAAAGAGATTTTTTCTGCATGCTTAAGTCTCTTTTCAAGAGACGTTCTTAAGTAAGTTGATCAAGACCCTTGGATTTCAGCCAAAGCTATTTGCTTAATCTAAAAGGTTCTACTGACACTTGTCATATTTAGCTAGTGGATATCAGCTTGCGGCTTATATCGTCACAAGGCGATATGATCTACATGAGTCGATATATCTTGGCGCTTATGTTAATTCTAGCGGGCTATAAATCATACAAACTTGATTGATTCATTAGCAAAATTGTACTAAGCTACACTGTATATTTGTTCCTGAAAATTGCATTTTTATCAGACTTACTTGTTTGGAGTCATCTTCTCAATACTTATGCAATGTTAAATATTTTATAACAATTGTTATTAATTGATGTCTGATTTTAGTAACCTCTTTTTCTACTGCATGAGTGTTAGATATCATCACTAGCAATGTATAGTTTAGAAAAACGCATGTTTTAGTAGGGATTTCATCCATAAAGAAACAGTTAATTATTTGTACATAAAGTTTTTAAAATTTGGTAACTTTTAAAAATAACTTTAGTAAAAATTTAGCAAATTAAACAGCCATTCAGTTACTCTAATGAAAACTTTAAAATTCTCCAAATAGGAGGGAGGAAGATCCCTGTTTCTCACCGCTCTAACTCACCAATGTTATTATTCACATTGCCATTGATGCAGCCATCACAGCCCGTAGATCCTACACAGCTGTGGAATACAAGTCTCAGTGAGGCAGGAAGTCTTGTTGGTAACTGTAAAAGCATGGAAACGATCATTTAAGCTATTGCCAAATAACGCCTAGCCTCTGGGAAAAAATTTATTTGATCATTAGGTACAGTTGGCCATCGGCCAATTGTTGAATCACTCTGTGAATTTTTAGACCTATTTTTATACAGAAAGTATTTGTAAGTTACTGTGCTCTGGCTTAGTTGATTTGCATGCCAAAGATTTGTACTATAACATAGTTTGTACAGAGCTTGATATTATTTTATAAATGAATTCTCAGATCAGCTTTGACTTAGTTGTCTAGAATTCCTGACCTTCAAACAACAGGTTATGGTCAAATTCTAAAAAATGCCACTGATGGTGGCAGAAATAAATTCTTTACTAGAGGTTGAATGGTGCTTTTGGTCGTTTATCTTAGATTAGGGTAAGTTTTCAAGCACGCCATATTTTAGTTAAAAAACACTGCATTTGAGAATGTGTGCTATAAGGGGTTCACCAGAGTGCAATGCTAGGATTTTTTATAGTTGATATGTTCTTTGCTGCTTTTCTCATAAAAACAATTTTGTGTAAGACATCATAAGTCTCATATTTCACCTTTAGTAGAAGTGATTTTCAAAAGAGAATCTGATTATTGAATTTATTTCTGGTCAATTGAGCGCAAGCTTAAATTTTTGCAAACGCTTTTCACCTCTCATTTTCCATGATAAATAGGCAATCGACAAAAACCTCAATAGTATGATAGAAGGCCTCTTCACATCATTGGTAAAACTAATTTGTTTAGAACCGGCTAAAACTTTCCATACTTTTATTATCCTTGTTTTACTAGAAAGAAAGTCCTATAAACAAAATCATCTACACTAAATGTTTAAAAAACAGAAACACTCAAAAGTTAGGTCAGTGGTCAGAATAGAGTACTTACATCAGCCTCCAAGAAAGACTTCAGTGTGCTTTTGAGACTGGCAAGGCTGACTACTGGTTTTTTAGGAGTTGTGTGCGCATTACACTGAGCTACAAATAAAGATGAGAAAGTTAGGACATTGCATGAGTGCTGTGTTAGAAATTTCAAGTAAACGAGTTGCTAGCAGCCAAAATAGTTTTTATTAGACAGAAGTACTAACCTAAATGAGGTTTGCATAGACACCGTTCTTCTTTTCTTCTCTGTCTTGCCTGTGCTCTTGATTCATTTCTGTATCTTCGGCTACGTCCTCTGGTGTTACAGTTTACTCGACGACTTCTGAAGGGTAACAATTAGGAATAAGCAATGAGCACTCTATATATTTGTAAACTCTAAACGATTTGTTTAGAGTTTTTTACCTCGGATGTATCTGTGTCCCGAGTGGTCTTACAAACTCTTTAGTTTGATCAGTTTTTATTATGATAAGAATCTTCTATCTGCCCAAAGCAGCGGTTAGATGTTGGAAAAAAGGAATTGCATCATATGGGATTAGAAGTCATAAACATAATGTAGCAGATACCACAAGCTGAATAGTTATTTCCTCTGTCAAGAAAAATGTTAGCAACAATAAACAAAATTTACAACAATTGCAAATAATAGGAAATTGCCGACACTTTTTGATAAATCTATTAAAGTTTTGTGGATGATCATCTTTAACAGCGGCTAACTTTTGTTAAGTTTGTACTGTGATTCATTGAAACACTCAATTAGATAGCGCATGACCTCACAAGGAAAAGGGGAGAGCATGTTCTACTCAAAGCATGTCTTATTAAACTCTTTATAATATAATGATCATTTTTTATCGCATGTGGACTTAAATGTGTCAAATAGTTGCTTTAAAAATTCTCATAAAATAAATTTAATTATCTAATTATTACTTATTATACTTACCGCTGCGCCTCTGTTATCTGAACCAGAGCCACTATGATCAGAAGAGCTGAGATTATGATCTAAAATATTACCAAAAACTTACAAATCAACTTACAACTTACTTGTTCTAAAACAAGCCAATTCCTGAATGCACCAAACTATAACATCAGAAACAAATAATATAATAGTTTTATTTTAATATAATGCATTTGGATACATGATTTATCTGTTTATATTTAATCCAGCTGTATGATAAAATGTCTGAAAACTTGCTTTTTGTTGCACAGTATATGGAAAAGCCTTTATTTTAAAGGATATTAAAATTCTGTTAATACAATTCCCATTTCAAAACACAGTTCTTATTCTTATAAAAATTATACTTTATTATTTTACTGCATTAAAAAATGCTGTAAAATAATTTAAAACTTTAAATTAAAGCCATTTAGAGCCTAAATTAGAAAAAATTATTTTCCAAAAAAAATTTAAACCATTGATCTTACTTTAGTAAATACCTAAAACTCTTTCTTGCATAAATTTAAACTCTTAAATGATTTCCTTTACATAAAAGTTTTACCTGCAGCTTCATAGCTCTTGTCAATTAAATTATTGGCTATAAATTGAAAACTAAATGTAGGTTTTAGAGGTAAGTGATGAATGGCTAATTACTCCCTGTTATACTGACAAAGCTAGCTAGTAACCCCCTTTATATAGCTAACATGCTGACCATTGATTGGTCAGTAAACTGACAAGCAGGTTTATTAGCCATAAATCTTAGAGGCTTCAGGATTTCCACCAAGTCAAAGATAGTTATTTCAATACAGTGTTTGATAGCGCAATAGTTCTCATGCTAAATTCATATACAGGTTACGTAAACTAATGAGGGAAAAATTCCCAATTTGTTGGTGAGATTAATCTAGGGGAAACAATTAGCAAGTTGTTGAAATGGCTAGTGATGAATCACGCTGGGTGGAAGTAAAATTTATGAGCCAAAATATGGCTGCTGGCTAGCACTAAATTGCCGGTTCACATTGCCTCCGCATTCTAATGAGCTTTTCACTATCTTTTCAGGCAATCACTAAATGCTATGAATAAATTGTGTTTTTTCATGTTCTTTCTTTATCCGCATGCCTTTCCTACAAGTACTACATGCTTCAAATATCATTTAAAATTTCAATTTTATTCAATTTGGATAAACTGATAATTTGGGGTCATTAAATTGTGAACTTTTAGTAGTTTAAACTGATTTGAAAAGTACTTGAAATTGGCTCAACATGTACAAAGGCAGTTGGAGCCTTTTAAGTTTAGAATGAGTCAGAAAATTGAGTAGAAAATTGGAAAAATATCAGTAGGGTAAAGTACCCAATTGGGTACTTCAATTTACCCAGTTGAAGTACCCAATTGGATAAATTGGGTAGAGCGCTTCAACTCATTTCCCTCTTGAAGTTATTCCGTTTAAAGATGAAATTAGACAAAACTTTTGTAAACTTTATCAGAAATTATGGGTATTTTTTACTATCTGCATTTCTTTTTTATGTTTGAGGTCACCTGACTGTCAGAATGTTTTTAGATTAAAATTTATCACTTGAAAGCGTGATTATAGCATCTACAAGTACAAAAAGACTGATGGCATAAAGCTACGCAATGCTTCTTCTTACAAGCAATAGCCGATATCAACTGTAGCAACGATAATGAATATCGACATTAATTCCACATATGTTTCTTCTGAGTGTTGTAACTGTGATCAGGCTTTGCCTCTGTTAATTTAGAAGCATTCTCACAGTCAAATCATCAACCACAAAAACAATTGATAATAAAAGGAAAATGCTGACACTTTTTGATAAATCTATTAAAGTTTTGTGGATGATCATCTTTAACAGCGGCTAACTTTTGTTAAGTTTGTGCTGTGATTCATTGAAACACTCAATTAGATAGCGCATGACTTCACAAGGAAAAGGGGAGAGCATATAATTCTTTCCTAGTTTGGATGACTAAGATGATTTTCTCAACTTGAGACGCTGCGTATTACGTTACTTAAATGGCATTCTTCATTTCAGCGGGTGATAAAAACCAAGCTTCCTATGAGATACAACTAAAACTTTAAATGGAGGCATCATGAAAACTAGAGTTACTATAGATCATTTCTCTAGATTAAACACCAGAGTTGTAAAAGAATTTACCACTTTGGTTTGGATCTCGCCATGATCAAGTTATAAACTTGAATTTTTGGGCTTAAGGGTTATGTTGATAATTATATATACTAATCCTTGTTTACTGGCTTGCGTCTTTAAATTGTCGCTACTATAAATACTATCAAAATACATAAAATTTGTGGTTAATCCTGTTAGGAATGCTAAGCAGAGACAGGCACCTAGCAGGTGTTGGGGTTCAGTTGGTCAGGTGGTTAAGGCTAGTTTTGCTAAAAGTTTGATCTTACTAAACTTCTAAAGTTGTGCAAAGATTTGGCAGTTTGACAGATGATTAACTTGGTCTTGGGTTTTAAGTAACCTGTTTTTGAAGTTGTAGCCTAAACCGGCAACGTAGGTCTTCTATTCAATTTCACAGAGTTCCTTTTTTGCAATTGAGTTGGTTAGCTAATTGCTAATTCTATCTATACTATCATTTTTAACTTATCTTTAGCTTTTAATTTACCTTTCAACAAATGAGTGTTTGAATCAAACAATCGGAACTTTCAATGAAAAATTGGAAACACAGAAGTAATCCACAATAAATTCCTTAAAAGGTAACATTTATAGCAGATATCTGATTATCTGCATGATACATGATATCTGCATTTCATGCAGATAGCAAAATCTATCTATTCAAAGAGGAAAAGCTGATAATGGGCATGCGCACATAAATATTCATAGAAAATTAAAGAGACTTGTATGATTGCAGATTACAATGTAGTTGAATACCGTTTGGCAGCTTTTTGTAGTAGAAACAGGTAAATCAAGGAAAATATATATATATATATATATATATATATATATATATATATATATATATATATATATATATATATATATATATACTGATGAAGAAGAAGGTTGCAGTTCACTAGAAGAGAGTGCTCAATATTAAAATAGAGCATTTATATAAACTATATTAAGAACTGAAAACTTTTAAAACATTTTACAACTTAAAGTTTCATGGTTGCTACCATTCATCAGGTAAAATTAAAATGAACTGAAGCTCATATGACTGTACGTAAAAACACATCGAGTAGCTTAACGATAAAGGCCAGCTACATATACGGTAATACAACAATTTAATTGGTTCATGTCACAGTATTGCAAATTAAGTGCTTATTTGAATGTCTGCACTTTGACACAAGTTCGTTTCTTGAGTTTAAGCTTGCAAGCTCAGGTTTGTATAGAATGAAGTATTTCTCCCAAATACACAAATTACAGCGTTTACTGGTCTTATTGTAACTACTCGCTTTTTTCAATACTCTCCACTTGATGTCGTACTGACATCAAGTGGAGAGTATTGAAAAAAGCGAGTAGTTACAATAAGACCAGTAAACGCTGTAATTTGTGTATTTGGGAGAAATACTTCATTCTATACAAACCTGAGCTTGCAAGCTTAAACTCAAGAAACGAACTTATGTCAAAGTGCAGACATTCAAATAAGCACTTAATTTGCAATGCTGTGACATGAACCAATTAAATTGTTGTATTACCGTATATGTAGCTGGCCTTTATCGTTAAGCTACTCGATGTGTTTTTACGTACAGTCATATGAGCTTCAGTTCATTTTAATTTTACCTGATGAATGGTAGCAACCATGAAACTTTAAGTTGTAAAATGTTTTAAAAGTTTTCAGTTCTTAATATAGTTTATATATATATATATAGCAAATATAGTTATACAGTATATACTTTAGCAATAAAGGAGAACTAGCATTACTGTATGCATAGTCAATGACAACTATAATCAAAATGTATACAAAATTAATGTTGCTTTTCTTCATTTGTGATAACAATATATATTTGATAAATGTGGCAGCAGTATTGGTCAGTCAGCCTAAAACTTATTAGGTTGCGTTTACATTAGGATGATTTGCTGGAGTTTTGTCTCCATTGAGATAGTTGGTTCTAAAAGCTTTTAGTCTGTTTATGGTTTGAAATACATAATTTCAAAGAATTTACACCAAACCAACTCAAAATCTAACTATACTAAATGGGTCACCTTTTTTATCCAATGAGATACATCACCGATATCTATTCCATTTTTACCATTTATCAGCATATAAAAACAAACGATAGTCACTTCGTTGCTACAATTCATGTTTGCGTGATAATTATAGTAATAAGTGAATTTATTTAATTTATACTAACTCATGTAAACGCATCTAATGCTATTAATGCTAGTTTGAACTAATCCTTTGGAAAAAACAGAATATATTTTTATTATATTTTTTATGATATTACAAGATATGATTGGTCAAAACCATGTTGTGCCTTATCAAAGTCAAACAAGCATAGTATGCAACACTTTACTGGTCTTGTGTCAGCAACTGGGACAAAACATTTTTGCTACCATTTCTCGCTTAGCACCAAATCTACTTTATCAGCATGGAAGCAGCTCCAATAAATCATCCTGGTTCAAACACATCTATAGATTTTTATTACAAATCAGCCACAAACTTAAGGAAAAGAGTGCCTTAATAGACTATTAGTTTTAGGAGAGTGAGTGACCACTCAAGCCACCAAATAGATTGAGTCATAAACCAATCAGTCTTTGAAAGAAACTTAATTTATCGTCTTTCTCTGTAATCAGTTCAAGTTCCACTTTTTCTGCAAATTCAAAGCATTATCGGTTTCCTTAGTTTTGTCGTAAGATTACATTAGATGGGCTAGTTCTTGTCCTGAAGCTTAAAAATAAATGTACACACATTTTTTTCAGATCATAGCGGAAAGTATTGGTATTTTTCTATCATATGAGACTGTTTTTTGTATTACCGCTGAAACATCTTGAAACATCTCGATAGCCAGGATGTTTCAAGATTAAAATTGTGAAAACTTGGTATCGATTAAAAAGCTCAGATCAATCAAAAACGTGACTGTGATGTCTAGAGTTGCAGACAGATCGATAGAATATAGATGCGTAATGCCGCAACTGAAATGCAATGGCCGATACTAACTATCGCAACGATAACAAGTAATAGACTCATTTTGCATGTATTGTTTTTTGGGCATTTTCACTGCAATCAAGTTTGATTGATTTTAGCTTTAAAACATTCTGGCTGTCAGATCACCTCAAACACCAAAACAATGGCAGTTGCTTAAAAAAATATCGATACTTTCAGATAAAAGCCCCAAAAAATCTATGTAAGTTCATTGTTAAGTCAGTTGAGTTTCAAGCTTCAATTTTCTTGATCATGTGAAAAAACTAGTGTACACCATGTTCAGCTGATTGAATCTACAATAAACCACATTCTTTGGGTTTCTAGAGGCTAATTAGGAACTAAGATAGAAATTAAACTGAACTGGTCAATTAGAAATCTGGTTAGCTGCAGAGACTGTTGGCCAAATGTGTTTGGCTTTGAATGTTATAGATTTATTAGATGCCAACAATAGTTTTATCCAAGGCTGCTTCATTTGACTTTCAACTAAATTTTTGTTGACATTTACTTTTAACAATCACTCAATTTCAAATTACTCACATACATCTTTTATGGCATAGTTATTAAATGTCTCAGAAGACTCAGTAAAACTGTTTATAAAATGTCTTGTATTCTTGTCACTGTAAAGCTCTCCGCAACATGTACCACTGACAATAATGTGCTTTGTAAATTAGAAAAGTATTGCAAACTCACTTTTACTATGAAATATAAAACAGTTATTCTATCAGTACTACAAATCAATTGCATGTTTTATTATAAAAAGATTATCACTAAATATAATAGACAGCTAAATTAAACTATTTGCTCCCATGAGGTCTTGTAACTAACTCATCTTCCAATTTACAGCACCATTTTCAATGTCTTCCCACTCTATCAGCATTATTTTTAGTGCTTTCCAGGTCCACCCACTCATGAAGTTTCCTGCTTAATTGGATCCAGTTTTAATGTTAGCAAATTAGCGTCAAAGAAGATACATAGTTTTGTTTAATGTATTCCTGTAACCGCATACTTGCGTTAACTTGAGCCATATCTTGTAACAATATCTCTAAAATATGAAAAAACTTTTGAACTAATGAGCAAATATATTTAGATAAAATGTAATGCGAGGTAAATATGCTGTTAGTTATACAGACATAGAATCCGAGCTTCTGATGTTTGCATTTCACAGCCAGCGCAACCGATGGCTTTAAAGAGCTGTCACACTGATCTAAAACAAATTCAAAAGCAATTAAAGTTTTTGACCTATTTTTCATTATATTCTACCACAATTTTAGTTATAGAGATAGAATCAAACACTAGATTCAAATTAAATTTGAATCAAGTGTGTGCAAAAAAAAACAAAATGAACGTTGCACTTTGTAACAATTCATTGTAATAAGATGCCAACTTTGACTGTATCCTACCCCTCCAGCTATGCTTTCTCTTCTACCCTCTTCCTCATCCCACTCTTATCCCTTCTTGCCTCTATTGCTCTTCTCCTCCTTCCCTTCTCAGTCAACCTCAGTACAATTGCGACCTTTCGACTACAAAATTTTTCTGCTTGAGCTGTATTTTGAGATTCCATCAACAATTCTCAACATAACAAGATTCTGTTGAAGTGTAATGCGAGTGTCTTTGAGGCTGTTTTAGAGACCATAGAATATTTTTTAAATTCGATTTATTATAACTGAATTGCAGCTGCCATTACTAAGTTGCGTGCTGCATGGTACATATGGCTAATAGCCTGTCACAGAGATTGTGACTGGATACCAGTTTTAAAGTCGTCTTTTTAACAAAGTTACAAAAAAATCATTTATGAGAGAAAGTTTTATGACTAAAAAACTATGCCAAATGAAAATTTGCACTTGCTAAAATTATATTAGCAGAAATAGCTAGTAAAAATATAAAAAACAAAAATTATACCAATATATTTCAGAATGACAGCGTATCAAGTTATTCTTATGACCCCTCTTAGATAAAAGAAAAAACAACAAATCAAGCTTATGCCAAAGTAACAGCTATTCAGGATGTGGGCAAATAGTTGCTAAGATAAAGAAATTCCGGTATTCCGACTTGCGCATAATTTCAATAGTTTTTTCTGATGTTGAATCACTACAGACCTCAGTTATTGTGAAACTTGTTTTGCGGTTTGGTAAAAGCTAAAAGAACATAATTCATTTTCCGTTTACAAAGTTAGCTCCTTCTTGAAGCGTTTTGGCAATTCTTTTAATAAGCTATGATGTATCACAAACAAGAATGTGAATCCTTAAGCGATGGCTCGCTGCACAGGCCAACCCAATATATTTATACTCGATTCCCCCTCTTGTGGTACACAATAGCTGAGAGCTCTTAAGGTTGTGCCTGGCTAGAATAGATAGAGCGAAACAAAGCAGATGAGATAAAAAGAATTATCTTGGATAGCCGAGTGAAGAAAAAACTTTTATTTAATAATATCTATAGATGTACATAAATTGGTGTATTTTAGCATAGCGGTATTATCTGTCAAGTTATGAATTTCAAAAAAACTTTATTGTAAAACAAGTTATAAGTATATGTAATTTGAATTTGTAATTCTTTTGCGGCTTTTATAGTAAAAGCTTGTTCTATAACAAACTTGATCAGTGTTCAAGGTTTTTTAAGGTAAACACAGGAAGGACAAAATAACTCAAAGTTTTTGAATACACGAGGATTATTGTTGTATTAAATGTGAAACAACTTAGGCCAGATATGGCTAAATGAAGGATTTCGATCCGAATGCGGATTTCTGTAGTTTTTTGTGTGGATCTTTCAAGTTGACTGTCAAAAAATATTTTTGAAGTATTTTTTCAAAAATTTGGTTTAAAACAGATTTTTGTAAACTTTTCTTAGATTTTATGTAAACTCATTGTTTTCAGCAATGAATTTTGTAAAAAACAATCAAAGAACACAGCTCACAAATACTCCTCTTCATGAACTTTAAGAGTCGCTGTAAGTAGCAGGAAACCGCATTTTAATAGAATTGTGAAGTCAAAGCTCATTCATCATTTTTCTCACTGATATCAGACCTACTTATTACAGCACATTCATTCAGTGATTTTTAGTCAAATTATGTATATACACAATATTTTTTTAAATCTTATTTGAAGCTTTGTTTTGAGATGTACACAAATAATTGCGCGTTTATATATGATAAAAAAGAAAAATGCTCATCTTCAGCTCTTTGTCGATCTTTAGTTTGTCAGATTTGGCTGTATCTGATCATGACCAAAATAATTTGGCCATCCTTGACCTAGGCTATCAAGGAGGGTCGTAACTACATCTTTGGCCAATAGCACAGAGCAGGTTACACACAACAGCTGCTAGCTGCAGCTCCTGCCTTCTTCGGGCAAGCCTCTCAACGTAATTTATCTCCTACTCCACAGCATATACTCCTATGACCTATGACCTATGACCTCACTCATCTTCTCCGTCACCTTTGAAACTGAATAAAATACATAAAAAATAAATACAGCATTTTTAGCTCATTTTAACGTACTTCGATATAGAAATCTTACAAATATAGCAGCAGGTAAACTTTCCTTAATGATTATAAGGTATAGCAAAATAATCTCTCATTCAGTTTGATGTTATTCTAGTAACTGTACACTAGAAGTCAACCTAGTCAAACTAGTCAACCTGACTAATCTCAAAGGAAAAACTTTTTAATGTAACAGTAAAGGTTTTCATGTTTGGAGAAGATATGTTCAGACAAAAAAGTTTAAGTAAGTTGTAAAAATTTTAAAACTTTAGCTGAACAGAAGCTAGAAATGTGCTAGAAATAACTGAAAAAGTAATGTATTTATTGTTAAATACATGCTTCTCTTAAGCTGATGTTAATTGAATACACTTATACAAAAGCAACATGTTCTGGTGATTGTAGTACTAGAAACTCCACTGTCATACAGCCCACGACCAAAGTGATATTGGAAAAAAGAAAGGGTACTGATGGTTGAGAAATCCAATATTAGCAGTCAAATAGGATAACTGCAATGGTAGCTGTAATGTACTGGGTATGGGTGTTATTATATACAACAAATAGCAATAATGAAAGGAAAAGATTATATGTTTATATCTTTCCCCCTGCAAAAAGAGAAATGCAATATTGGCCAATATTAGAAGTAAAATGCACTGATATTATTAGAATAACCAATATTATTAATATAGTAATAATATAAAACCAATGCATAATTTTGTTTGCATTTCAAAATGTCATAGCTAACAATATCACGAAGTTGTGATATTTATATAGATTTTTAGAAAATCTGTACTACGTAGCCATCGTTCTGTAGTCATCCAAACCTATAATTAAATATTGTAATAATATCATTAACAGCGTTAGAAAAAATATCCTCGTCTTTCCCTTTACTTACACTGCGTTAGATCTTTAGAAAATCTGTACTACGCAGTCATTGTTCTGTAGTCATCCAAACTTATAATTAATTATTGTAATAATCTCATAAGAACCGTTAAAATATATCATCATCATTTCCTTTACTTCTACAGCTGCGTTGGACATCAGTTAGAATACAAAAGGACTTAAATGTGTCGGCAAATGAAATTGAAATTGAAAATGAAAAAATTGAAATCGGCAAGAATGAAATGATTTCTGTACTCCTATGTTAATTGTCGAAACCTTTGGTAATTCGACAATGCTATAGACTGGTGAAAAGTGCACGTTTTTTTTGTGAAATGCGCAAGACTTTATCGTTCTATTTTCTGTCGCTCGGCGTTTCAATTTCCGGTCTTAACTTTTATTAAACCAAGCTTTTCAAGCGTTTTGTGACAATTTTCGTCCTAATAAATCTGTCTATTTATGTATAATCCGATTAGATGGGTTAGTTTTAGGAATTTGCGGTACCCTTTCAAAGGCTTGGTAACATATTTAAATAGGTTTATATGCGTTTTGTATCATTATTATACTTAAACGACTTTACTGAAAAATAGTTAAATTTGTTGATAGGATTTCGTTGCAAGGGTTTGGTGACGGCCATTAACGGATAATTTTTCGGGAGTTGTGTGCACATGTGCATTTATCATAAATCTCCCAATCAATCGCTTCACTCTTGTTTGGTCGTGGGATAACATGAAGCTTATTCATTCCATCTCTCACTCCAAAAGTTTCATCCAAAAGAAAATGCAAGCCAGAGTGTCAGTCAAGTAGGATGCTTAGAAATAAATGTAGCAAAATGCTATTCTAGTACTCTATCCAACCTTGGCACAATTGAAATATGTCTCAGCTGACTCGTGCGTTGATTTATGTCAATAAAGTTTTTTTTCTTTAGACAGAAAATCTTATGCATTGTAGAATTTCATGTAAGTAAGAAAACATTATCTCAATTTTTTGTTCCACTACTCTTAGTTTATGCTTGATGGAATTTAACATTTACATGTACCTTTCTGAGGTTTGTATCACCAGAAAGGATTTGCAATAGCACAGGAAAAAGACATACCTTTGCAATAACTATTTCTCAGAGCATTGTTCCACCGTAAAATAATAATCACAACTCCTTTTACTTTAATTGGCAGGTTGAAACAAGTTTTTTTTGTAGTTTATGTAGATTATGAGCCAAAACTGGAGCCTTGCCGCAACGTAATTCAATTAGGAAAGTTTATATATTTATGATATTTTTAAGTTGATTAATTGAAGATCATGCGATATTATAAAAAACTGCAAGTATTAGCACTTTTAATATTTAAGATGTCTGGTTAAAGTTGCTATTTTAGTTTATAACAATAGCTTCTAGTTTAAAATACAAAAAACTGCATCTTCTTTTGCTAACAAAAACCAGAGTGAGAAAACAGAATTACCAAAGTTAGTCAGTCACAGGAAAATGGGCTGATCCAGCAGTCAATACCACAATTAATCTCTGTTAGTCTATTTCAATGAACAAATGACATTTTAGTGGGCATGACCAGACTAGGTAGGTCTGGTATCACTTATGTATAACTGATGGTTTATTAATGGTACTAGAGCGTATAAACTGATGGCCCGTATTTTAGTCACCAAACAAAGTGTCAACATTAAGTATGTTAACAAAAAATACAGATTATTGTCAATTATATTTTCTACTTATCACTAAGTTTAGTAGGATTTCTGGTCAATTAACAACATAACTAATAGTTTAATTTACATACATACGCCTCCTAGTTCGTGGGAAATATATTAAAATTGTATTGAAAATCATCAAAGTACTGTCATCGACATTCATACATAAGTTGAATTTCCATTTTGCTTCGAATTTTTAAAGTTTAAATATTTTAGCAAATGTTGCTTAAAACTCATTTTAAAGTTCTAAAAAAATTTTTTGACTAAATAACTTAAAATAGCTTAAACAATGTCAAAACCTTTTGAGACAGCTCCTAATATTTTTAGGGTTTTCATATTTAGAAGGATCAGGCAATTTGAGTGTAAACCGCAATACCTTAGAACAGTAAGTTTGTATCTGTTTTCATTACTGAACCCCTTATTACTGATGAAGGTAATCTCACAGTCCTCTTGTTTTGAAGAGGTTTAATCAAACAATAAGAATATAAGAATAAAACAAAAAAGTTCAAAACAAGGGAAAACGAATAAGTTCGGAATATATAAAAAGAGTGTGTTATTGGGAAGATATTCTAAGAAAAGTCTAATGTTTCACACAGAAGCAATATAAAAAACAACTCATTTCATTATCTTTGATTTTTCTCCTGCTCCTCTCTGCTGTTATCTGAATGTGGTTCTTTATTATCTTATTAAATGTGGTTCAAGGATAATCTGGTTTTCAACAATGATACTTATTTTTGATGTGTAGGAAAGATAAAAATCTGAATTTACATAGGCAAGTCGCTGCGAAAACCAATACACTTTTTTCGTCTTCACAATTGATTTTGCACCACAGCAAATTACAGCTTACACCCAATAGCAAAAAAGTGTAGGAATGTATAGCGTTAACGTTCTGAGTATGTCTAGCTGCTCTTAGTAACAACTCTGACAGAATAGAACTATTAGAAGTTTTATTGGTTATTAAAAAATTTTCAATGCTAAAGTTTTGTAAGTAACAAATGGCCTTTATCTATATTTTGTTGAACATATATTTGCGGAGAAATGATTTTTTCTGTCAGTAGTTTATAAGACTTGTGAGGAATTTTTATTAAGTTTTTATATTGAGGTTTATCGTTTCAGTGTCAGCGTCTGAGATGGGATCATAAAGGATGTGTTCCGTGATACGGGTTCAGACGCACGCGTTTAACGGCTTAGCGTAAAGATAATCTGTACCTTACCCACAATTCATCAACGTTAGCCGAGCATACATTTGTTCAGCTCTAATATATGTAATTGATTTTGCAAGAGTTGTGGCAGTGATAATCTCTTAATCACAGAAAGCCTGCCAAAAGGATGCGAAATCAAGTTTGACAGGTGGTCGCAAAAGATTAACAAATATTGTGCAAGTCGTATTTCGTATATAAAATATTGCGTTTGAATGACACAAGCAGCTGCAGCAAGGTCCGGAAATAGATGCATGAGTATACATGTAGATGATCAAACTTTAATCACATTTTTTGCATATATGTACACAGTTGCATCAGAATGAGCAATAACGTGAAATTGAAACATGTAGCAAACAAAATGATTTTAAAAAGCTAAGCCAAGCTTTTGGGATAGGAATGGCTTTGAAGAGAGTTGTGAAAGTACGTGACAAACAAATATTTTTATAGACCGAAAGAGAGAAGAAAGGATTATCAGTCCGATTTCTTCGATGGATACAACCGAAGATATCAAATATTTGAGACTAGTAAGTCACAAAGACAGCAAAAAAAGGTATTAATGTTATAATCATTGGTACTCATATGAGCTATATGATTCAAGGGAGCCAAAGCAATTTACATTGGCTGCCCATTTCTGTATTACCTATGTAAACAGTTTAGAAAAATTTCACTTATTCTTAAGCTGGGTAATCTGCTTAGGCCTGGTTCCCATATCGAAATAAACTCGTGCAGCAAAACACTTGCGGCGCTAGGCTCCGCGGCTAATGTTCACATACAGATGCATCGCTGGTGATCGCGTAAAAATGGCCGCTAACCATGCAGTCTCAAAAGTGCTGACCTTCACCTGTACAGTGCATTTTGGAAAGGTTGTGCTTGCGGCTTTTCGCAGAAGTTGAACAGCACAGAACTTTTGCGCTGACCACCAGCAACTAACCTCGGTAGGATACTCAGCGCCTAGGTTCACATTTCACCGCTGATAACCTGTGGTGCTGTCGGTACTGTCGCTGGTGCTTGTGGCTTATATGGGAATTGGGCTTTACTGCAATGATGGCTGCTCATGTCTTGCAAATAATTGTGGTTGTATGGTCGAAAAGTATGGAGCAAATTCCTTGTAGGCGGTCGTGTAATTCAGCAGTATTGTGATGACCAATAAAAAGAGTGTAAAAGTTGACCTACTTACCAGCAGATAGCGAACAATTAAGACCATCTGGTAAAATATTTAAAAATGACAACAAGAAGTAGGAGTTGCTGTGGAAGTTCTTTATTTAAATTTTATCAGCTTGTTTGCTGACCAGTCAGTACCTGAATATGTCAACACAAAAACTGCAGACTTTGCGGATTGAACTGCATTTTAAAATTGTTTTTCAACTGAGCAGTATTGATTTTACATGTTTATCACTCCTGAAAAAACAGGTATCTGTTAAGATTGACTCGCTATCTGTACTGACCAAACCAGCAACAGTGATCAGCAAAACATCTACATCGAGTTGAACAAACTGTATACAATGAGTCAATATCAGATGTCTACTATAGTGACTACACACGTTTACTTGTTAGTGTTATTACTTAACGACACAGTTGGCGCTTATTATATTACAGAACGCTTCAAAAAGTGGACATGGACAGCATCAATTTGTTGTTTTTTTGCTCATTTCTATTGAATTCTTTTTGGTAATGCCTAATAAACAATATATTAGTAGTTTGGTTGATACTTAAGTGAATCATATGAATATCATATGATATCATATGATATCATATGAATCATATGCAACGTTTTATCAAAAACCTTTAAAGGTTTGATTATCCAAGTTGTATTTCCCAATTCAAATAGAAAAACAATTGTATTTGCTTTTCAGTATGTTCAAAAACACTGAAGGATGAACTTAATCGTTTCATTATTTGTATTTAAAATTGGTCAGCTAAAAAGTGCAAACTCTTTTTCTGTTTTATGTTGGCTTTCAAAACTAGGACACTTTATCCAAACTCTTTATTAAAGAAAGTTGAGATGCGACACATTAATATTTGTTATCATTATCATTGTTAGCTATTCAAAAGTAATTAGTATTTGCTAATACTGATACTACACAAAGTATATGTCACAAATAGCTATAGTAAATAAAAGGGTTACATTGCATGACCAAAAGGAGTTTGGCTGCCAAGTTTTTTCTGTTCTTTTTCGGCTTTCTAGACACGAATAATCATAAAATTATTATAGTTGCCTAGTAGAGGCGTGCCATATAGCATTCTTATTTATCCTGTAGTCACTTATATTGAGGCTGACTAAAACATCATAATAAAAATTCATCTTGTCCCTTTGTTAAAATTTACCTACTCTCTTCACAGTGCATGAGCCCACTGACAGAAGATTATAAAAAGGAAACTAAAATTTTTCAGTGTGTAAAAGTAGGCCTACATTACTTTTTTAAATACAATTATATATATACATATAGCTCCATCTAGGTAGATGGAGCTGTTTTTAATCTAATAACAATAGGACCACGTAATGTAAAAAAAGTATTAATGTAACTAAATTAAAATCAAACAATATTTTGCCACAGAATTTTCTTCTTTGCATTTTAGATTATTTTTAAACTTTACAGGCCTGTAGATGTGAGGTCTGTAGATGTGAGGCCTGTAGATGTGAGGTCTGTAGATGTGAGGTCTGTAGATGTGAGGTCTGTAGATGTGAGGCCTGTAGATGTGAGGTCTGTAGATGTGAGGTCTGTAGATGTGAGGTCTGTAGATGTGAGGCCTGTAGATGTGAGGTCTGTAGATGTGAAGCCTGTAGATGTGAGGTCTGTAGATGTGAGGTCTGTAGATGTGAGGTCTGTAGATGTGAGGTCTGTAGATGTGAGGTCTGTAGATGTGAGGTCTGTAGATGTGAGGTCTGTAAATGTGCATTCATTTTTTTTATTTTTCCTAATGTGAATTTTGCAGCAATATAATATCCAGCAGTGAAATATTCAAAGTTTTGTAATATTTTATTCTGTTTTAGAAAACAGTCATCAACTTGTATTTTTTATCTTTTAGAAATTTTGAAAAGAAAAACATACAAACATGCAAACATGCATGCATACATACATACATGCATGAATACAAACAAACATGCATGCATACATACATACATGCATGAATACAAACAAACATGCATGAATACGTACAAACATGCATGAATACATACAAACATGCATGAATACGTACAAACATGCATGAATACATACAAACATGCATGAATACATACAAGTTTGCATGCATACATACAAACATGCATGCATACATACAAACATGCATACATACATACAAACATGCATGCATACATACAAACATACATGCATGCATACATACAAACATACATGCATACATACAAACATGCATGCATACATACAAACATGCATGCATACATACAAACATGCATGCATACATACAAACATGCATGTATTCAAACACTGAAAACTACTGAAATGAAAAGTTAGACATAATTGATGCAAAGATTTTATAGGATAAGCATATGTTTGTGGCAGAATTGGCTACCAACATATCGAAGAAGCAAAGTTTTTGGCTGTACTCTTATTTCTAGTTGAAAGGTTTTACTAAAAATTTCAAAAGTACAATTTTCTACCTGAATTTATAGCAATAAAAACTTTGGAAGGGTAAATTATTATATTTTATTTGGTGATTAGAGGTAACCCTGTGAGCACTCAGTTACATGAATGCTCCACTAGTTTAAATAGTCCTAGAGAAATAGACACCTAATTAAATTTACAGATTAGATTTTGCAGATGATCTCATTTAGCCAGGCAAGTGCTGGAGTACTGCGTGACCATCTAGCGTTTGAGTGTTAGATGTAACTATGACAACCAGATCATCATGTTGACTCTATGTTCAGGTATTTCAAAAGGTAATTTGGGCAAAAGTCTTTTACGCGTTTATACAAATTGATGGTCTCAGTCATTTTTTTGTAAAAAAAGGCTGATTTGCAGTTTATTTTGCAAACAGGCATTTCATAGAGAGTTATAGTTGGCATTTTCAATGAAGCTAATTACCATTTTATCTTATGAAATAGTTTTGGCATTTATGAGAAAATGTGTTATACTTGCACCTTTCCACAGGTGTTTTGGAGGAAAGCAGCATTTGCCATTTATAGAAACAGTATGGAATAACACTTTGAAGTATTAAATATTACATTTTCCTTGACATCTTCAAATGACTTTATTTTGAAATTCAATTTTTAATAAGCGAGTATTAATAAGAAATCATTTAAGTTCATCAAGGTCAAATTCACATGCTAGCAAGATCAAACTATAAAATAACTCAAAGTTTTTAGGCATGGCAGGCTTAATGGTTTTATCTATTATTAATAAATTGCTATGGAGATAATCTTCAATAGTCCAACTATTTCATACCGTACTGTCACGTTTACACTATAGACAGTGCTTTTGCAGCTGAGCAATTTGGATGGACTGTCTAAAACGCGTAACCTTTAGCAAGCTGACAGTTGGGCCATGGACTATTTACACTAGCGCGTCCCTATTCATTTTTAATGCCTAGTCTCTACAACTAATGAGGGAAATTTCACACTTCCCCCCCTGTTATATATGAAACAAAGACTCAAAACATAATTAAAAACAGACATATTCAGAATATATGAAAAATATGTTATTAGAAAGTAATTCTGAGATCCCAATGTTTTCACACTGAAGCGAAATATAAAAAAACAACTCATTTAATGATCTTTGACATTTTTTGCCTCTTTTCTGCTGTTATCTGATTGAAACGTGTTTCCTCATAGGTGAGTAAAAACTGCAAACCATATTCAGGATTGATTGCGGTGTAATGCATGACATTCTATGCATTTTTAAGCAAAAAAAATGGAAATTGATTCTCTATTGAGAATCCCTGATTTACACTGATCTGACTATTTTGGTAACTTAGAAATTGTTTGAATTGTTTGCTACTGGATAATCTAATACATAACTCTATGTTTAGATTTCATAGAAAAATAATTTTTCTCCTCGTTATAATACCCAAAGATCAATACCATCGCTAGTGTTTGTGTTTGCACTTTGTTAGTTTTTATTGATATTGGGGCTACTTTATCAATTTAGGTAGCACTTAAAATGCATTATTTTGTAGTATGTTGTCACATTTTGAATTAAAATGAAAACTCTGAAAATCTTCCCAATTTAAATGTGAGTGCATCTTAGAAGTTTTCATTAATATTAAATGTACTCTATTTATGTAGGTACAACTTATAGTAGACTGTTGTACAATTTCAATTATAAAATAAAATTTCCAGAAATCAGCCTACTTGAAATGTACCTTTAAGACTATTGCTAACCAGCTATTCTAAGAATCAGCGCTAAGCATTAAATTCTGGTTAACGCTGACACAAACCTTAATGATTATTGGCTCACCGCAATTAGCTTTTCATAATAGCTTCAAGTATAAAACATTTTATCGATTTTGGTTGGCTTGTCCGACAAAAATGTAAATTTTAATGCAGACACATACTGCAAAAGTAATAATGCTACAATCTAAATTCTTACTCATAAGCTCTAAAACAAAAAGGTTTTTAGTTATTTACAAATCGTTTAGCTTCATCATTTTGCAACTTTTTGCACTAAACTCCGATTAAGCGATTTCCTGTCAGAGTGCAGACTAATCCAGATCAGTTGATCTGGCGGAGAGAACAGTTTAAGGTCAATTACAATTCTTGCAACTACCATTGAAACTAACAAATTAACTTCTGTTAACTTACACCATGTTGCAATTGACCAGTCAGGTCAATTGCAAAGCTAGACTAGACTGGACTAGACTGTCAGGTCACAAAAGCATCCTGTTTTGCGTACAATTACATTGAATATATTCGCAACTAAGTAATGGTAAGCAAAATCAAGAAGGCCTAGACTCTACTAGAAAGATGCGGCTAAGAGGAACATAACATAGAGATAAATCAATACAAACTCATGACAGATGACTGTTTGTAATTGAGCTGCTTAGAAATTCGCTACCATACACAGGCCACAACTATAGACAATCTTACTTGCCTTGACTGACTGTGAGAAAAAAAAGAGTGAGAGAGATAAAGAGAGAGTGGGAGAGAGAGAAAGAGAGAAGAGAGCGAAGGAGAGAGAGAGAGGGAGAGAGAGAGAGAGAGAGAGAGAGAGAGAGGGAGAGAGTATGAGAGAGCGAGGGAAACAGTGGGAGAGGGAGAGAGAGAAAAGGAGCGGGAGAGGGTGAGGACGAGGGATAGGCAGAGAGTGGGAGGGGGAGAGGGAAAGAGAGAGGGAGAGGGAGAGGAAGAGGAAGAGGGAGAGGGAGAGGGAGAGGGAGAGGGAGAGGGAAAAGGAGAAGGAGAAAGAGAGGGAGAGGGGAGGAAAAGGGAAAAGAAGAGGGAAAGGGAAAGGGAAAGGAAAAGGGAAAAGGAAAGGGAGAGGGAAAGGTAGAGGGGGAAAGAGAGGGAGATGGAGAGGGAAAGGGAGAAAAGGAAAGAGAGGGACAGGGAGAGGGAAAAGGAGAAAGAGAGAGAGAGGGAAAAAGAGAAGGAGATGGAGAGGGGGAGAGAGAGGGAGAGGGAGAGGGAGAGGGAGAAGGAGAGGGAAAGGGAAAGGGAAAGGGAAAGGGAAAGGGAGAGGGAGAGGGAGAGGGAGAGGGAGAGGGAGAGGGAGAGGGAGAGGGAGAGGGAGAGGGCGAGGGAGAGAAAGAGGATAGACCAAGATAGAGAGAGCGTGAGAAAATGGGGAAAGAAGGGAAAAGAGGAAGATAGGGAGACAGAGAAAGAGAGAGCATTAAGTTAGTATGTATGTAGATGATTGTTTATATAAACATTAAAGCACCAACTCGATTTTATTACAAGCATGAAAGTTAGCCAATGTTGGAAAAGATATAAGTTTTCTGGAACTTCTGTTGTTTTTTTTAAGAAAACTCGCAAGCCCACTCTGCTGATCATTATTTGCAAATTGAAAGATATCATTTTCTCGACGCGGTGTAGGAGAAAGCTTTAAAACCAGTATAATAATGCATTGTGTACAAAGCTTTTTTGAAGAAACTCAAAGAAAACTGCTTACTTTTTTGGCTTTTTTTTAAATCTAGGCGTAAAAGTTCTTTCATTCCATATACCAGAACTAATAAAGTAAAATTAACTTGTGGTTTACTCTTTTTTAATCTAAAACAGTTTAGCTATATTGAAATACTTGGAGCAGCTGACAGTATTGGCAGCAGTACAACTCAAACAGGGTCAGCAGAAATGGAAGGCTATGTAATAAACTCTCAGCTTGAAATTTTTTGTTGTTTTAGTAACTATACTCGGCAATACCAAAATAGCACATTTTTATATTGCATTCTATTCAAAATAAAAGCCATATGCTAACTGTATCTTAAAGATGTGGTCACATAAGATGATGGTAGACTATATCAAATACCTTTAATGTATTTTATGTATAGCTTAATGGTTAACTTCGCCGCCTCTAGATCTGGAGGTTCCGAGATCAAATCCAGTGCAGTGCAGATTTTCCATTGTTAGATTTTAATAGCTCTAACTTGACACAGGGTTTAGCAGAAAGACAAAAGAACAAAAACTGCGACTTAAGTACATAAATTGGTGAATGTCTTCCATTAGTAGTTAAGTTAGTTTAAATTTTATTAGCTTTATTCTTACTTGATTAATGCTATAGTGAAATAAACACGATACAAATAACTGTTATGTCCTATTTCAGCAACCAGTATTAACTAGTTAGCTGTTTGGCAGTACGGAAAAGCTTGAAGAATTTCAAAATAAAAACAGGAAGATGCAATAATTTCACAAACTTCAAATATTTTGGAGTTTCATTTTATAAACACATGTTGATGTTATGCTTGGTAGCACTACTGTTTCTCTTCTATTAAGTAAATTTTAGTTAAAAATGTCAACCGAACCATTATTTTAAGTAAATCGCGTGGGTTATCACTATTAACTTAATAACAAGCATAGTTCATGACCCCTAAATAATTTAATAAATAACCACCTTTTGACAGCTGCTTTGCAAAAAAATATGATAGGGAACCCTGTGTCATACAGTAAAAACATAGTAAACTTGCCGTACGGGCAAACGGTTGCCAAGATATGGCCATGTATTCAGGTTGCAATATACCACTCAGATGTGAAAAGTGGAACCAGATTTCACAACAAATAGCACTGAATGTTAATCTTGCTTTCTTTTTTGCATTTTATTCATAGGTTGCTGATGAATAAATGGCTAATCATACTTTTCAGATAAAAATATTCTTTAAAACTTTTCAGAATTTTTTGTGCTTTCAAGCATTATTATGAAAGCTACAAAATAAAAACTTTGCTGTAATGTGGTATTTAAAAATACAAAAATTTTGCAGTGGCGTTTAGGTAAAACTGTTATCCGTTTTGTATTTATAGCAAAGTACATTGACTAGTATGTCTGTCGTCTTGTGCGCCATGAGAGATCATCATGTATAAAAATAATAATGTTTATGTGCACAATTATTTCATGGTAAGGCAATGTGGTCAAGGGGCGAAGTGGGTAGTGTGTTTGGCTGCAATACTGAAAATCTGAGTTCAATTCTAATGTGGGAAGCTTTTTTCTATCACTCTTTGCATGGTTTCGAACTGATGGATGCACCAAAATTAGAGATTTCACAAAGATTTATAGATTCTTTTTATAGCAACCTCTTTTTTTCTGGCAATGATTTTAAAACTTATCATATAACACAAACTGATTACCAAATAAGACATCTAAGGATCATTTAGTCACAAGGACATCGTAAGGAAATTGTAAGGACCTTGTAGAGTCAATAATTGGAGTTACACTGAATGACATACAAGAAACCACGTCTCATCTGTGTTTAAGAAAACCAGGATAAAGTATGACCGACAGCACATCAGTATATGCTTCCTTATGTTACAGTAAAAGCATATACTCATCACTTTCATTAATCAGGCTTGTTTGTGTTTCACTTTGTTAAGCAATAAGCTCAGATTCTACAGTTTTTATGTTTTTACTGGGTAATCTGAAAATCCTAGATCAGACTGGGTGTTTTCTCAACAGCCTATCAATAACTTTTTTTTAATCTTCACGCATTAAACATTGCGAATCCTAATAAAAGTTTGAGATAACCAAGTTAAAAAGATTTTGTCTTGCAACTACGTTTAAAAACCTGTGACATACCATAGTTAACTTTAACAGCCTGGAGCAGCGTGTAATAGTCTACAACAGTATGTAATAGTAAATAAATAATAAGTTTTGCTCATACAACAATCTCGAGCAAAATATATGTTCTATGCTTTTTGTTTAGAGTTTAATGTGCTTTGTTAAATAAAATGTTGTAAAAGAAATGTTTTAGGCTTCTTAGAACAGAAGTTTAAATCATCCACAAAAAATGTTTTTATACCACTAAAATTGCTCACAGCATGAAGGCATTGTTGTTTAAATTAATAATTCTTGGCAGTATAATAATGAAACATTATCACGTACTGCCATCAAAATCTTGAAATTTATCATAAATACCTTTTATATACTAAAATACGACCAGACATAATATAATGTGAAATAGCAAAATATAACATAGTATGGTATAATTTGATATAATAATTTCATAATTTATAATGTTACTTGCATTAACAAAAATTGACCAGAAGTTTTAAAGCTCTTAAGAATAGTTGAAATTAGGGGTAAATCTCCCTGCTCATAACTTACAGCCAGTCAGAATCCTGTAACAAGTGAAATACTACACAACTGAAGAGTAGATGAATTCTGAGACCAAATTCCATATTGAATAAAATTTAAATTGACCTTGATTGACTTTTGTCCAACGTTATTTTATAATATCATCATCATTATCATTATCATATTCATTCTATATATCTAATACAAGTTTATTAGAGTCGGAAGAAATCAGAGAAAACTAACAAGATACTACTATTTTCAAGGATGAACTTACGCAAGACTTTAGTAGGTTTTATCATTTGTTATTTTATCATTTGTTATTGCTTTTGATGTTTAAAGTAATCTGATTGCCAAGATGCTTCTAAAATGAAATGAATAAATATTGATTTCGATTAAAATGCTCAAAAAAAATTAGTGAAAAACGATGTCATTAGTTGTTATCGTTTTTGTAGTTAAATTTGGCAATATTAGTAAACAATAAACAATAATTGTGTTCAAGTTGAAGCAATCATGCGTCTCTCTTCTGTCAGTCTCTTTTCAATTATAAATCTCATGATCACACTTTCATTTGATTGGAGCAATTAAAAACCAATCAGGTTTTATCAATTTTAATATTGAAACATCTTGGCAATCAGATCCACCTCAAACATCAAAAACAATAGCGAATGATAGAAAAATACCGATACTTGCTGATAAAATCAACTACAGTTCTGTGTAAGTCCATCTTTAGCCTAGTAGCAAATGAGCTTCATGCTCAAACAGTTAGGCTGCTGACAGTGATTTGAGTCATTCTTATGCAGGCACAAATCCTTGATTCCAATTACAAACCCATAAGTTGTTTGCGTAATCTGAACTTGAGTTTGTTTGGCAGTTTCTTTCAGAGGAAGGAAATGGCACAACGATCGGTATGTTTAAATTTGGATAAATTGGCATTGTTACACAGAGAGGAGATCATTGTTGTTGACTCATTTAACAGGAAACTTTTTGATCTCACTGGTGTGAAAAAGCATCTAATCAAGTTTATAGCCGAAGTCATTATACCTTTTAGCTGTTTAGTACTGAGGCTATTATGACATTACTAGCGCTAATCTTAAACACTTGTTCTATAGTGATCAAACACGAGATAGGATAACTATACAGTATGAGACCACTAGATGGTTATCCCAATTTTCTTTGACCAACCTGCTTGCTCCAAATCTAGCCAGTTGTTGTAAATCATCAGCAATAACACTATTTTTATGCATTAAACACTGCTGAGTGTTTAACAACATGATAATTAAAAACCTAGCTCGACATAAAAAGTTTTAGATGGCTGGCTGTCAGCTAGTTAACGTTTACCCAGTGAAACTGGATGTTCTTAAAATGAAGAAAAAATATGGACAGTTTTGTTTTTTGCTAACACGATGGTACAAGGTTAATGCAGAAACAAACTAAATATCAAAATATAACTGGAGCTATATCTTCCTAGACATAAATTATATGAAAAGAATATCGTACAACTATTTGCATCACTGAGGTTGTTGTACCTAATTAAATCTAAAAATAAAATGATGGTGATAATACTTAAAGGATTACTAAGATAATTTTCAACAGCAAACCGATTAATTCTTAAGTAGGTGTCAAGTCTCAACTCTAATTATAGCTCAATAACACATTTACGTAGTTTGAGCTTTGATTTCATGGTGGTATTAACTTTTAACCGAAGTATATTTTACAACAAATAGTATCAAAAGTTTGGATCTCACATGTAAAACAAGTTGGGATCATTACGTTTAGAGGGAGGAATTTAATACTAAACATAACATGACCTCATAACATAAAAATTTATTTCACTACTGATATACCAGACTATGGAAGACAAGTATATTGTATTTCACTACTGATATTCTAGTATATGAAAGACACACATTTAGCCTTTATCTTTTAATAGACAGACTACTTCTTAGATTGTTTTTGTGTGTCCAATGCCTACACAGTTTATTTAGTATACATAAAATGAGTGAGCTAAAATACTATAAAACTACCGGGCTTATTTGTTGTTGTTTCAACGCCTGTCAAGTTTGCATGACTATAGCATGTGTCACCAGATTGATTTGAAAGGGAATATGATTGAGCCCAAATCCCAACATCTTTATTAAAACACACGATGTCTATAATTAATCCATCACTAGGGATTACTCGTATTTTTCATACCAAACTGTTCTGAAGAGCCATAATATCATGCAAAGAGATTTACTCCAAGTGACACCATCCATCTTACGCCCTTCATTTATCCATTATTTGGTCCAAAAGTAGGAAATCATTACTTAGAGATGATCCAATCAACTGTTTATTATAATGAGGAAATCCGTGGTTCTGAGAGCCGCTCTTGATGATTAGCACGTGCCAGTCTTCAGTGTCACATAGTTGTAGAAATAAGTAAGCCACGGTTCATTTGATTTATCGCTCTTGACAAAAAACCATTAAAATTGCTCCCACTTGACGATTGTTGTTTACCAACTGCTGAGGAGTAGATATTCTACAGTGACTTTATTGCCTTTTTAGCAGAGGTTTCTCATTTCTAGCTGTCTACTGCTGACTTCTGGTGATATGTTGATGTCACATAGCAGCTGACATGGTTTTCTCACCATGTTTTAGTGTCTTTTGTTAGTGGACTTCTGACATCTAGCAGTGTTTTAATGCCTTTTCAGTTGCACGCTGGTAAACTTCTGCTAATCTACTTTCCATATACGTACATGTATGGTAAAACTTTGTGTATTTTAGTGATAAGATCATTTCTTTATTACGATATGTTGGTGCAATCCCAGAATGTTACATATCTCATGTACCACACTTTCACAGCTGTTTCACTATGGATATTTTAGTAATTTGTAGTTTCTTAGGAAAAACGTTTATTTTCTAGTCATGTCTTTGAGATTTCTAGTATTCCACTACTTATGCTTCTCCAGTAGTGTGGCATAATATAAACAATAATATATATACTATATAAACAGAAGTGAACAGCTAGGTGTGAGCAATCCATCAAATATTGAGTATGGTGTCTGCTTAGCTTGCCGTAAGCTGAGGTTATGCGTGTTTTTAAAAGCCATTTCTACACAAACAATGGCTTTGTGATTTTGGCTGGTGATGGCCGAGCCAAATAACAAAGGAACCTTCACAATTAAAGACACACTCAGTAGCAGAGAACGATTTGACCACCAGGCTACTACTGCTCTCGAGAACAGCTGTAGTGGTAGCTATCTCAGAGTGCTAAGCAGCAGGTTAGTGACCTTTGCCCTAATACAGAATATTAGAAAAAACATCTGGGTTCAAATAATCTTTTAAATCGTTATATTTTAAGCATTTGGAATTGTAGGTTCTTGAAGATACAATAACTCTTAATGGAGTAGCCGTGGTGTATTGCTTAGCACTCAAGACTTTAAAGCAACAGGTCAGTAGTTCAACATTGTCAGAATATAGGATGTCAAGTAAGACATCTGGTCTTAAATTGCTCCTGGAGCCACATTACAAAATATCATGTAATGTTATTTTGTAATTTGCACGCTTTTTAGACAGTTCAGTTTACCTAGAATTCTTCTCATTTGACTGGTTTTTCTTTTATAATTTTCAATTGTTTTGTTACCGCCAGTGCATTTCTCACATATCAAGAGATTTTCAAGCTATAACCATGGCACTGAAATAATCCTGAAAGTTCATGAGAAGGATTGAGAAAGAAGGAAGCAATGTCAATTATGACAGAAGCTATAGTATGCTTCTTGTCAATTATGACAGAATCTATGGTATGCTTCTGTCATAATTGACAAGAAGCATACCATAGCTTCTGCCATGATTGACAATGCTCCCTTCTTTTCTCAATTCTTCTCATGAACCTCCAGGATTATTTCAGCTGCCATGGTTAGACCTTGAAAATTTCTTGGGGTAAAAGAGAATTCTAAAAGGAAAACCAGTCTAATGAAAAGTCTTTTAGGTAAACTGAATTGTCTAAGAAGCGTGCTACTACATCACATATTATTTCGTAATGTGGCTTCAGGAGCAATTCAAGACCGGATGTCTTACTTGACATCCCATAGCAAGTAAGATGTCCATCAATTGTCAATTATGACAGAAGCGTACTATAGCTTCTGTCATAATTGACAAGAAGCACTACTATTATATACATAAGAATATTAATAAAAATTTGATCTTGTCGCAAGGAATGCACACTGATCGGAGGACATTCAGTAGAAGCTTATTATCTTATATCTATATTACTCAAAGTTTGTGGATGTCTTTGTCGAGCAATATCTTTTAAAATTTTGGAATATAGATTTTCTAGCACAGAGGATTCGCTAGTCCATTGCCTTACCAATTACGCCACACAAACCTGATGGATTAATTAGGCGATATATGTCGCTATATAGAAGCAAATACGCTATTGCTCTCTATTACGATGCAACATGATGGTGCAGCACCATGGCGGTTAGCATAATTTTCTGCATGCTCAATCGTTAGAGCAACTAGTTTCCTTTTATTAGTAAGCTTACTCAAATTATCTATCTGCAATGTGCCAGGCTAATAGCAAGTGGCAGGTGACTACATTACTCCTCATTGTTTATAGTCTGTATTTTAATACCCGAGCAAAGTCAGGCTTCCAGGTAGCAATAGCAAATGTTGTCATATGTTAAATACAAATAAACTTTCTGTCTAAAGACTTTTTTATTACCCGGGCAACGCCGGGTAGTACAACTAGTTTATTTATAAAGCTTTGTAACCTGTCAGATGACAGTTTCGAATGTAGAGCTCATTGATCATATCACTATGTAATGTTGTGCAGACCTTCATGCAAAGCTTTATGGGTTTTGGGGAAGTGAGTTGTAATAAGCAATTTTCCATTTGTCAATAGCTAAACATAGCACAATTTATTTTATCAAAAGTTAATACTCGCCATATCTATTTCGATTTCAAATTTAACTGTAATATAGTTGAGCTACTCAATAACGCCAATGTATAAAAAATGGTTGCTATAGCAGACAAACAAGATTTAGAGCAACTGCATCGTTCAAAGAGAGCATCTAGTGTGGATCACATTTGAACAACTACTAAGTTTAGCATCACAAAGAACTAAAATAGCTTCAGTACCAAGCATTAAAAATGTTAAAGTAACTCAGGCTATAAAATTGTTTACATAAACATGCATTTTCTCACATCTGTGAGATCAAAAAATTTCCTGTTAAACAAGTCGTCACTAATGATAAAAGCTAATGGCTAGCAGCTTAAGAGTGGTATGCTATTGCAGTTTTATTGGAAGCCAACCAGACTAATTCAGTGGATGCATTGAACTACATTCCGGACAAGTTTGTCCGATCTATATAAATGATTAACATACGTAGCATTTGGCAAGCCTAATGAATGCAATCAATCATTGAAGAGATGATATGAATGACTTATTGGCGTAGAATAGGGGCTGAGCTGAAATTATAATTTGATAAGGTGATGAAGCTTAAAGCAACTTGTTTCCTAATGTCAGGGTACACCTTTAGGCAATGTCAAGTTTGAACGTAAGATCACCATGCATCAATGCACCCTAGTAAGCTGACAGGTCTAAACAAGTAGGTGTCAGCTGGTGAGAAGAGTTAATAAACACAAAAAGGATTTTGATAATAATAGTTCAAAATGTAAAGATATGTTTTTGTTGTGAGTTGTGATCCTAGTTTCCCAGCCTTGCTCATACATAAGCTAGTCAAAATTACTTTAGTGATCAGGCATACCAGGTTCTTCTACACATGGGATGTGGGACTTTCGTAAACAAGATGTATAGAGTGTTGAAGGTCGTAGTCAAACTGGTTAAAACAAAATAACAAGTTGAATTGCGAATGTCAAAAACTTGGTGGCTGACTTGTTTGGTGTTTACCTGTTAGCGTAGCACTAAGCTTTTTCAGCTTTTTAAAATAATTGTCCATCAAAAACTAAATTTGCCAACTTGCTGTGTTGAACAGTTCACTCATTCCACACTGTTCTGATTTCAAACCAAGCAAAGGTCTGCTTACTTGCTGCCTAGTCAAAGACAAGTCTATTCAAGTCTAGTAAAGTCTAGTCAAGTCAAATCTAGTCAAATCTAGTCAAGTATAGTCAATTATAGTTAAGTCTAGTCAAGTTTAGTCAAAACTAGTCAAGTCTAATCATGTCTAGTCATGTATAGTCATTTTTAGTCAATTATAGTCAAGTTTAGTCAAGTCTAGTCAAGTCTAACTAAGTTTGGTCAAGTCTAATCAAGTTTAATCAAGTCTAGTCAAGTCTAATTAAGTCTGGTCAAGTCTAATCAAGTCTAGCCAAGTCTCGTCCAGTCTATGCAAGTTTATGCAAGTCTATTCAAGTCTAATTAAGTCTAGTCAAATCTAATCAAGTTTAATCAAGTCTAGTCAAGTCTAATCAAGTCTAGTCAAGTCTAATCAAGTCTAGTCAATTCTAGTCAAGTCTATTCAATTTAGTCAAGTCTAGTTATCTTTACAAATACAGTGAAACTCAGATAACTCAAACTTCAAGGGACCGAGCAAAAGTGTTTGAATTATCAGAGCGTTCAAGTTATCAGAGCACTGTCACAAGTCCATGTATTTACTTATTTATTAGTAGATACATGTACAGATACAGTCTATAATATAAATCAAAAGCACAAATGGCTTGTTTCAAATTAAATGCTTTTAATGTAAAGTTTAGAACGTTTTTATCAAAAAGTATAGAGATTTTTCTATCACTTGAGATTGGTTCGTTGTTTGAGGTGATGTTGTTGCCAGGACGTTTTTTAGATTGAAATTGGCAAAACTTGATCGTTGTTGAAATGCTCAAAAGAAAAGACATCTTTTTCTTTTGACCGTTTTACCCACGATCAATTTTGCCGATTTTTCTTGAAGTTTATGCAAAGATTACCTCACTTTACCTCGCTTCCGAAGGGCGATCACTACGCGGATGTTTGGTATAAATCACATTTTACTAAACCTTTACAAAAGTCGTTGACAAAAATATTTTGCCGATGGTGGTAATAACGACGCTTATGAATTACGAAAAGTTGAGGTTTACCTCTATGGCTTGGAATAAAGTGATTTTCTAAAGCGATAGCAACCGTTTCGGTAGCCGTTGGGCAAAAAACAGTTCGAATTAACAGTGTTGAGTTCGAGTTATATAGAGCCATTTATCATTACGTGGGAATGGACCAAGCAAATCCATTCGAGTTAACCATGTGTTCGCTATATCCGAGGGCGAGTTATCCATGTTTCACTGTATGTAGTAAAATTTATGATGCTTGAGTATTTATGCTTCATTTGGGACACACTTTAGAAATATCTTTTTAGCAAAATGTTAATAAATATACTAAGAGCTGTGTTAGCTTACTAGCTATGTTATTTCATACTGTATAGTACATCAGACCTTAAAGATTGTTTTTTTCTGTTTTAATTTGTTTTTATGTGGTAAGAATTAGTGCATACTATAACGTTTTCCACTTTTGACAGATAATCCTAGACTACTGGGCCATCAAATGTAACATAGTTCATAAAATATGATTAGCAATACAAAGTTTTCAAGCAAAATGTATGAAATCATCTCAACATGCTGATTCAGACATTTCCAAAAACAAAAATAAAATGCGCAATTTTCATCAAATAACACATGCCAAATTTATAATTGATGATATTTACACAAGTTCAATTTCTATCCTCAAATATGCATTGCTTTGATGATCAATAGTTTTATGTGAGAACCCTGCCAAGTCAAGCTTTAGCCTTAATTCCTCAATATCCTATTTGCCATTTAATACACACTCGGGTCCAGCATCTCCTTCCAACCAAGTGTTTTACAGTGAAATTGTCAATGCTTATTTTAATCATAGATACTAATAGCTACTCATTGCTAAAGTTTGTTAAATACGCTTTTTTACGGAAACATTTTGAAGTTAAAAATAATCCATTGGCAGTAGCAATAAAATATGCAAGAAACCTTTAAACACTGGCTAAAATATTACTGAAAGGTTTATGTCAATCTAAATTTGGAAACTTTAAATGACTGTGCAAAAATAGGCACAGTGCTAAAAAATAGGCTTAAAACTATCCGCTAGTGTATGTGTCAGGTGAGACTTTGATTGCAGCTTTTCTGTGACCTAATCTCAAAGTATGTTTTATGTTAACTTATATCTCAGCACACTATAGTTACTCAAGGTTCATACTGGGGCCTTTAATTTTGTGTTATCAACTGTAAATGGTCTCAACCTTTGTGATTTCTAAAACATGCCATGAACCGAAGATGAGCATTGCCAGCGAGGAGTTATCTTTTCTTGAGCGCATACAAACAAGACAGTCCCGCTTGTGACAGCAATAATAACTACAGCGTTCAAGAAGATTCTGTGATCTTGATGTTCTGACACATATTTAACAGATCTAACAGCAGGCAGTATGCTGTGTCTGCTATACAACATTATGATTTAATATGTGTTTATTGGGCAACATCAATAAGATGTGTTTTCTTGTGTGTATATGGTTGCACATGTATTGATTATAACATGCAATCTGCTCTGATATGGGCTTGCTATGCGTTACCATCTACATGTACAATCTGTATATAGAGCATTTTATATTATATTATTCATAGTATAAGTACACTTCAATCTTGATGTGTAGCTCACATAAACGGTATTTTGGTTTATGTAGTACAAGCAAATAGACCTGCTGTATTACTTGCAGAGGATGTAGGTGTAACCTACAGCGAATAGTGTATGATCTGTAACACCTGACATGAAATTTATAGCACATGGTGTACAACTATTGCTTATGAAAATTATGGTAGAGGTTAGGGGTAATAGTTTACTGTGCATTGCATATATGAAGCCTATTTGGTAACCAAAAATAATTGATTAAGAAAGTTTTGGTAAATTTGGGAGTTATCTTCTTTTTTGAAACATTTTAAATGTAATACTGTTTGGGGTTATTAATTTTTTTGATACAAGTTTAAGCTGGCTGCTCTTTTAAGATTTTTTATAGGTTGAAAATGACTGTAATAAAATCTTTACCAGGTGAAATCTAGTTGGTTAAAGAAGGTCAAATATGGAGTGCGCCGCTTAACTTAAGACAGAAAAGGGTGAAGATGACTCCAGGTCAGGCAGACCTACAAATGCTGCAGCACCAGATCAAGAAAAGGTTGTGAATTAATCTATTAGAGAAGGAAGAAAACTAAAAATTAAGATAAATGCTGAATCATCAAACATCCTTATCAGAATAATTCATTCCATTTTGCATAGTAGCTTTCGGTAATCAAAGGTGAGCTGCTGGCGGGACCAAAAATGCTTCAAACCAAAAACAAGTCCTAGAAATTGGAACTGTTTAAGAAGAACTTCAGAGCATAGCAAAGTCTCAAAAAAAGAAGTTGGCAGTTTGTTTGGATAATTTGAGGCTGTGTTGCAATATGTATTTTAAAGAGTGGTGCACAATGAGCTCCACAGCCGGCTCCTACACCAAGTCAAAACATGGCATGAAGAACAAGCGACGAGACATGCAAGTACATCAGATGATTTTTTACTAAGATTATATTAATTCCTCAAACGGCCAGTCGTAAAATAAAAACTATCAACAACTTAAGCTGAAAACAACTAAAGCACTATTTTTACAGCTTTGACCTAGCTCCTTCAGACCAGCACCTGCTTGGAGATCTACAATCCCATATAGGAGACTAGTGATAAAGGACTGAAAGTGAGGTCAAACCACTGCAAATGGTTTCAAAGTCAATTGGCAGATCTACCCACCAAGAGGATACAAAAGAAGAAAATCATGCAGTGCTCTAAAAAGATTAAATTAAAACATCAATAGAAATTAGGTATACAGTTCAATTATAGCTGCAGTCATAGCAAAGTTATTTTTACTCATAAAATTGGCTATGCAATATACCGTGTTTAGAATAATTTAAATGCACATGTATGTAATGCTTACTATAGACTATAATGTACACTACATTCGTGGCCTGTATGAAAAACAGAGTGTAGGACATTAGGTATAGGACACAGGGTAGACGGTACAAGTTACGGAGTATCAGATACAGGTTATAATATACAGAGCATAGTGTAAAGGGTACAAGGTATAGAATATGTGATATAACATGGGAAGTATAAACTGCAGTAAAATTCAAATAATAGTTTACAGTAAATCTCAAAACAAAGATGTTTAAATACTTAATTATGCACACATCTACAAATCTGAGTTTATATTATAGGAATAAATGTTGTTTTTCATTTATTTTTGATTTGTTATTACAATGTTAACAGAATTTCTACTTGTCTGAATATCAAATGAACAGGGATTCAGAGATTACGCCTACAAGACATTACGCCTACAAGTTGAGAGATTATACCTAAGATCTAGGATATTACGCCTACTTTAACTCTGTGGTATATTAAAAACAGAATGACATGAAGGTGTGTTTTCATGTGTGTATAGATGTATTGCATATGTAAATAGCGTATCTATAGATCAGATCCTATTACTCATTCTACCTGAAAAATATGTCAATAAGTAAAGTACAATATAGCTACAGAGTATAAGTATAGGATATAGTATATGTTATATAGTATATGTAATGTGTCTGATTTGCAGGCATTTGCACAGGTGTTCTGTTTCTGGCATGGTACAAAAAAGTTATGTAACTAGCTGTGTACATTATGCAACAGTTCGCTGCAGATCTGTTTATGGTCTGCCTGATTGACTTAGTGTTTCTCTGGTTATTGTCACACTGTGGGAGAGGGGGGAGGGAGGGTGTGAGTTTTGGACAGGATTGGGCTCTTGGGGTCAGTTTTGTTGACCAATGGGATGTGGCTTTTTGGAGTACTGACAGGTTTTAAACTCTTGTCGCCTTGAACCACCCGCTCAGCGTGCTCAGTCAGTTTGGACAATTCAGTTAGACAAGTAATTTGCTGTAGAAAATGTATTCAAATCAGTATTTTGGCTTATAGTGCGATCTATTTTATGGACACTTTGAGAGTCAAGAATTAATAGTAAAGGAGGTAAAAGTTAGTAGTGCATATGTCTCTTTACACTTTATTATATTTTAACTGCATACACTTATTTACATTTTTGCTTGTATTGAATGTAGTTTGAAAGGTTTTATATATGTTATTGTACAGTAGTGTGAATTTTGGTACGTAATTTTAGACTTCCCGGTGACGATGGTGGGGTGTTAGTATCAGTAACATTGTGAATTGAAGTACCACACACTCATCAGTAAGGATCCAAGTCTTCCTAGTTGCAAACAGTTTAACAGTTAGTCAAAGTCTAGCGAATACCAATTCACTATAGTATATATAGTGTATATAGTATATAGAAGTACATATAATAAAAAGTATTAAATTGCATGACACGCGCGTGTAAGGATGAGGATGCAGAGTGGTGTTCTCATTTCATGGCCATCAAACAAAATATATAAATCTACCTTGAGTAGATTATTGAGATCATGGGTAGTTTTAACAGCTGTTCATTTACAAATGAGCAAAAACTGTTTTTTAAAGTAAAAACCATATTTTTACCGAGTCATAAAGTCATAAATAATTTTTGAAATTGGTAGTCTTATACATACAGACACATATCGATAGCTGAATTTTTATATATACTATAAGCAGCCTATCGCAAAAAGTGGTACTCAATTGTCAGTCAATATATCATGGCATAACTTTGGAGGTGTTTGTCTATCTTTCATCGTCTATCATTTTCTCATTCTTTCATGGAACCTCTTTCACAGCTGGTTGAGATTTGTCGTTTATGTTTTTTTAGAGAAATCGCTTGATTGTCTCCTCATCATAAATTTACCACAATGCTATTACAATATAACTTATCATAACTGATTAATACAGCTTTTGTGGTCCGTGTTGAGGAGTTGTCAAATCATTATTAAAACAACTCTCATGTGATCAAGTTAATATGGCTAGTAATAATAGATGTATGTTGTAAGCTAATGCCAGCAGATTGGAGGCCAAAGGTGGAGAGATCTTTACTCTTTACTAAGTCTTTGCCAGAATAAGCCCTGGTTCTCGGGCTATGAGTGGGCTGCTTTACAACTACAGTAAATTGTTTCCAAAAGTTATGGTTTGCTCAATTATTATATGCTAGGGTTTTTATATATACATTTTTAAATACAGAGCCAAAGAAATTTAATAATAATGAATTGTTTGCCCTTTGCACTCACATCTCATATGTAAAGGAGTTTTGGCAGTTAAATCTTGTAGAACTGTTTCATCGATAGCCAAAACCTGGTAAATAAAACATATAGGAAGCTTTCAACTACAGAACATACTTCAAATGTATTAATTTTATTGCAGTATGCCCACTAAAGTATGCTAATAAATATATTATACAACTATTCAACCGTATGCTGACAAAAAAACTTTATAGATCGAAGTTCACAAGGAGAGAAAGCGGCATATTGAACCATAATATAGATATTTTGTAAGTGGACTGTTTTAACATATATTTTCTATGTATAATTTAGAGGAATTACGTTAATTTTACACTCCCTACAGTTCATCTGCTAAATACACATTCTTGTAGTGTTTTCACTTGCTGAAGTTTTCTCATTTCATCAATTTAATCGACAGATAAATTACAAGTTTAAAATTTGTTCTTCACGGAAATACAAAACATCCAGTACAGATCAATTTGTTCAATTTTTTCATTCATTTCTTACTAGCACCATCATGTCAGTGGTATATCCTGAAATGGTAGCATTTGTACGTTCAATAACACATCATCATACGGTATGAGGTACAAGGGTGACACTGGCAGTTCAACCACAGGGCATTTAGCAATGGCACTCAAAACTCCACAAATTATTTACAGAACTATTATATAGAGAGTTAAATTGACAGTAATCAATGTGAAACTCATAGCGGCAAAGAAAACTACAAAAAGGGTTGAGAAATCATCTAAGACAGCTTAGGGAAGGCTGATGAAACTATGGAGTGTTTATGACAAAAGTGATACAACAACTTCCAGCCTAATGAAAGAATGTATGTATCTTGTTTATTATAATTATTTTAAAACTCTTGTATTTCAAACTTATATTTGAACCCTGAAAGCCGCTACCAAATACTTGAAGTTTAGATATTACATATTTGTAAAATTGTAGCGTACAGCCTGTTACACGGTGTTGGCTCTTCATGTTTTACTGTTTTAAATTAATTTTACTGCTCAAAAGATAGATTTTTATTGTAGTGTTACCAAATGTTATCACTATTAGCAATCCTCCGCAAAACACAGTCTGAACCCGAGTTCAATCAATCAGCCAACACAAAATAATAAAAACCATTATATAATATATATATATACCAAAGACATATATATTTGTTACACTTTTACTACTACTATGTATAAATTAACAATAAATGAGAGAATAAAGCGTACCTCAAGTGACTAGAAGAATGGAGTAGTTAAGCTATAAAACAATGATTTATTTGTTTGTTATTTAATTGCAAATAATTAGATTGTTTGGGTTCATTCATTCACTCATATTCGGTTTACTAGTGACTTACTACAGGCAAACAGACCAATGTCAAACATATCGACTAATTAGTAATAGTTCACCTCAAGTTAAAACTATTAATAAATTACGAACTATTAATAAATAATAGCTTGTTGTGTGAAAAAGGGTACTCTCACCCTAAGGCGGTGATAGTCTTATCAGACTAAGAGCATTTACCAGAGCCTTAATATTCTGAGCATACATCCAAGCCTTTTTATCTGTTCCGAGAAGTCACCTGTAGTAATAGTAACAGTGGTAGTAGCAGTACAAAAGGAGATAATAAATTGATGTCACTCTTTCATTTTATATTTAATCGATTTCATTTTGATTGATAGATGTCATCTATGAGTAGTATATTTTTCAACCAATGTACAGTAAAAACACTATTATTGCATTATTTTGTGCTGTTTTATTACATCTCTTCATCGATCAATCAGTAGGCACAATCTCCATAACTGTGGACGTGTAACCTAAAATTATAAACATAAACTTTTACCACTCGCATACAAAACCTCTCATTGCCAAACTTTCTTATAAGCAAAGTCTCTTATAAGCAAATCCTCTTGTAGGTGAGATCTCTGTAACCTAATGACCATTGTACGTAGTATCTTTTTTCATTAGGAAAATTTCCTCTTTCTGTTTCCAAAAAAATCTCCTTTTTTCTGAAACAATGTCAGCTAGCCTATAAAATGCAATGTACTCTTTTGCTAGTACGTGCCATTGCCCAAAGATTTGCTTCTAACATAAGAAGATTGTGATGAATAATGTTCTGTTCTTACTGTCCAATGTATGATTAGCTTAGATGCTGTGAGTGTTGGATACACACTAAACCGAATAATAGATTCTTTTTTAAAGAACCTGATTTTTCAGATACTGCGGAAATGCATTTTAGCACTAAAGCAGGCTATGGTGAGCACAAAATGATGTTTGTGGTTAAATGGACACTTCACTACTTCTAGGTTGCAGTGTGAATGTGCAATGGATTTTGATGGAGTTATCTACACTTTTTGATAGAGCAGATAACTCTAATGTAATAACTAAATAAGTTTTAATCTAGTTAGAGAAGCTTCTCATGACCAGTACTCTGGCAGCCTGCGCGGGGAGCAAAGGACTGGTGCACCAATAAAGCACAGAAAACAACTATGCTCACAATTATTCAGAATTTTTGGAAGGTGATCAATTAGTGCAGCTGTTATTGTACGGCTGCCAAGCTACCAATCGAATCCTGCAAGAAGCAGTCTTTTATCCCAGTTTCTAACCTTGTTTTCAGATGGGCACAATTTTATTATAGTAAAGACTAGTATCCTGGCAACCTAGTGCTTTATGAGAGATCATCAAGGGTACTAACTAAATGCACAAATACTCTGTTGTGTGGTATGGTTGTCGACTTGCACATGCTTAGCTGCTAAGGCAAATGTGTGAGTTCAAATCCCATGCAATGCAGTTTTTTAACACTCTAATCGTGGTTTTAGTCAGATGGATGGACACGAATTTTCTTATAGCAAAGATTATCACATGACACAGTTAAAACTATCAATAGAAAAAAACTCTAGAATCTTTTTTAGTTTACCATGTTGGAGATAGTCAAAGTGAGAGAGCGCCTCCATCGTACCAAACTTGACAATTTCGCAACCAATGTCATTCAAATTTCCTCACGAGCTTTTTTTAAATTCTTTAATTGCTACAAGCTTTTGACTTTCAAAATTTTTAAGCTTGAAATTTTAGATTGCAAGTTATTTGAAAAAAAGACCTAGAGTTGATACAATAACAATGCTACTTTAATTAACACAAAATGTTAAAAATTACATTTTGAATTTTTGTTGTTGCTTTTCAGCAGTTTTACCAAGGGAGGAAAATGAGCCCGCATTGAAACAGGAGATAAATTCAACTTTCAGTGCTTTCAGAGTTATCTGCCCTTGCAAAGAAATAAGAAAATATCTTTTCTCTGTATGTATTATTGAAGTAGCCCAGTCGAATAAAAAGGCAAAAATTTGATGAGTACTTATTAATGTTCTTCTATTTAAAATAATTATTTAGATTGACAATATTTGCTTACTAAAAAGGATAAAAATATAGCAGAATGATGTGTAGTTCACCATTATTAGCCAATAAGAATGAGGCCTACAGGTTGAGGTTCTATTTCCAAAAAATGTCACTGACGGTGCTCTGAACGAGACTCGTCAAATAAGGATCTTGTGGGATATTGTTAAGAATTGGAAACTGAATTTTATTGGTTATAGTGGGGTGTGAATAAGACCTCCAAACTTGCATTTTTCTTATCATATAAAGGTTGTGTCATTGCAAACTTGCTTCTAAAAGCCCTTTTGTTGAGAGATAGAGAGCTTTTAGCTATTTAGACGAACATTGACTACACAACAATGAATGAACAAAAGAAATTAACTGCAGTCTTTTCCAGGTAAGCCTTGTGGTGCAGTAACTAGGTGTTTTGGCTGATTCTGCCACTAAAACAAACAGACTGATGATGATGAGCAATACACTCTGATCAATTTTAACCAATCAATCAATGACTCTCAAAATTACCAATCTTTCGTCCTAGCATCAATCAAACCATACCATTGAATATGCTTGCTGGATAAGATGTTGATCTCAATGAAGTGTGCAGTGATGGTGATCGGTGACATCAATTGAACACAATAAAGAAGTAATAGCTTATGTTCTGTCAATGTCCCTTACAGAAACCTGTCGTGTTACGGGTTTTATATAGTTCGTTGGATAAAGAAAAGGTTTTGCATACCTTGAACCATAAACAATATTTATTTAATCTTTGATGCTTACAATTGATGAAATTTAAGCATACTTTAAGGGTTGTTGATAATTAAAAGGCCCAGAGCTTAGGGGCAATGACCCCAATTTCGTTAGGGGGGCTTATGCTACTCCCCAACACCCTAGGTGTTCATAACTAGTCGTCTAATAATTAGGTAGTCGCCTAACATTTACAGCCCTAATTAGGAACCTGGGAGTACAGGCCTGCACACAACGTAACCCTTCATTATTTTACGTATGAACAATATTTTTTATGAGGTGTATTAACTTCTATTGGGAAATGATAGAACAGGATATATATGATACTGTCCAACAGCACCTTATTGAATAGTTTGTCTCTCTGCATAACAATTTCCGATTTAATATTTTACTATAAAAGCGAAAGATAATGTTATGACAATGGCTTCGTCATGGTCAAATTATATAAAAATTTATGTAACCAATCACAGTAATAGCTACTTACTCTGTAAATGCATAAAATGATATAAACTTTGATGGCTTTGGAATATGCAAAAGGCACAGAAACTAGTAATTATTAGAAACACTAGCTATAAGCTACAGCCAATAAACAAGTCAGTTTCTGGGCTCAGCTAGCTGTGCTACAATGTTGCGTGTCTCTGATGGATAATCAATATATTGATTGATCGTATGATATGAGTGTGCAGATTAGTGTTCCAAATTTGTATTTATTGAAATTAAACACCGCAGGAGCCAAAACCAAAATAAAGACAAAATATGAATGTTTAAAAACCAAGCTAAAATATAGACAATAAACTTTTGTTAAATATGATTTTTTACAGAAAACTAAATTCTACAGTTCTCTACGTCTATGGGTTTCTTCATAAAGAAATCTAAATGGAGCATTCAGTCCAAAAGGACTAATGAAGGAGAATATATATTATTACAAAAAAGCTGTCTGCTGCTGTATGTATAAAAGACAATAACTTCAAAGTATATGTACACTCAGAGTTTTTGATTGTTATATCAAGGCAACAACCTTGGTCATACAATCATTACCCAGGTTATTGGCACAAAGTGAATCTTATTTAAGAGTTGCCGCGTCTTACAAATAACTTCAAAAGCTAGTCCATCAGATAATTTGATCAATTACACCAGCAAACTTTGTCTTTTTTGTTAATAAAACTGAGGAATGGAAGTCACAAAAATATCACATCAACTAAGTGATCCCGCCTGCCGTTCCAGATAAATAATCCGGAAATGAAAACCGTAAAAAATAGACGAGTTCAGGTCAATGACTCCTGATATGGCTGATGAAAAATCAATTATATTATTGGCACAGCTGGTTATTGATAGAGTAAGTGCATGCAACAGAGCAGGATGAAGGTGAGGAAGAAACAAACTGAGAGAAAACAGTAGTAGGATATATGATGTTGGCATGATGTGTTATATATACATGTATATGGTACTTTATTGGCAATAATTTCATTGCAAAAATAGAATTTTTTTTAAATTAGGCCATACAATAAAAGTAAAACAAAAACACAAAAAAAAACAATAGTTAACCATTAAAATTGAATTAATAGTTTGATAAATAGTATTTAAAATGCCTTTCTCTGTTAAGAGAACAGATATTAGGTGGAAGATTGTTACAATGTTAAATCTTCTTTCTCATATTAGCAGTATATCTCAACTGACTGACTACATATAAACATGTAACAGAGAGTATAATAGCAGTAAGCAGACGTATGCCAAGTTTAATGTGAATTTGATAGTTTGTAATACCATTCTCATTACTATACTAAATTGTTAGATAGCAAAAATAATGGTTTTTTATATCATTATCAACTTATATCCATGTTATAGCAAATGTACTGAAACATTTATTAAGTTTCCATACAGTGATAATGTAGCAACACCTGGATGTGCCAATACCAATGCGCTACACTGGGCTAACAAGCAGATCATGTTTTCATAGCACTCAAAAGCAAAGCGATGGTTGAGCAACGCTCTATGCCTATGCGCACGCTCAAGCACGACGCCATTGGTCGCTCAGGCTGTTTCTTTGGCACATAGATTCGTGCATCATATGGGTGTTTTGTTTCCAAACAGTGACTCTGAATCATGAAAGAGTGAGAGTGACATGGCTGTTTACATCATGGCATTGTAGTGCAACATGGAGGCATATCACTACACTTTCACTGTAAGGAATTTTGTAATTTTACAACAGTACAGCAAATTATAGAATTGACTGCAACAACTGGTGGAGTAATTAAATGCTATAACAATAAGATGCGCCAGCAACAACAAGACATGTAATACAATGCTTATGTATGAGAATAAGAAAGCTAATGATGTAAACAAACATAATTACACTAAATAAAATGATGTGCTCCAAAGGCTAACTATATATTTTGGGCTTGCTGAAAAAAAACTTAGCCAATAATGTATAATAGTTGAAGTTGTAAAACAACAAACCTGGACTGGCACTTTGCAGTTGATGATGCTCGAAGTAGTGTTGATGATGACTGAGTCATGATTTGTTTCCGACATCCTAAGTATAGTGAGACTCAGAAAATGGCAAGGTGACAACCGGTGTTGACCCAAGTCAGTACATTCAGATGTGATCTGTGCAACACTGCTATATGATTTGAGCTCACACTGTACTTACGCACATATTACTCATGGTCCTTTAAAATGAATATGTTTTTCCTGTTGTTGTAACTAAATGTACATGTGTTATACACTTTTCTAATGCGTCACAATGTTAAAGTATATTTTCACATAGGGTAGCCATTGCAAAAATATAGAAATTTACCAATAATGGATAAGGAAATTTCTTTATAAAAAAATTTATAAAGGAAATTTTCTTGAACATTTTATTTATAAGGCTTTATAGATAAAATTTTTAAGACCTTATAAATAAATATAAGTTTATTTATAAACTTATAAGGCCTTACAAATAATTACAAGTTTATTTATCAGGTCTTATAAATTTCTGTTATATTTAGAAGGCCTCAAGCGGAGGCCGTATAAATACAACAGAAACATATCACAATAGTGCATTAATACATTTGATTATATCAATGTTTTTACAAATTTGCTTTGTGTACTCCTTCATATCTGAACTTTTCTGTAAGTTTTTTCCTTCTTCAGTATATCACTTTTTCTGTTACTCCATAAATTAACACAATTTTAAGGTGAATATTTTGGATGTGCATTTAACTTGGTGTTAGTTGCTAATATGTAATTGCTCATTCTGTTGATGCATAATAATAATGGATTGCTCTGATGTTAACAAAAGCTTTGAATCCTTTTCTTTGTCGTTCCAAAATTTAATAAAAATAGCTGGGAAGAAAAAATTAATTTCCACAAATCAGAAAAAGCTCAACTTTTTAAAACCTTGGATGAATCACCATCTACTTAAACAGATAAATAAGCGAAGAAAATTGCACATTAAATGCAAAAAAGAACCTTTCAATACTTCGCTCCACACCTCTTACCACAGTTTCAGAAATTTAGTCACAAATGAAATTAAAACTGCGAAGACTAAATTCTATAAAAAAGAATTTGATAAATGTAAAAATAATCAAAACGAAAAGTGGAAATTCATAAACAGATTGTTAAATAGAGACTCTAAAAATTCAGATAGCCCAACGAGCATAAACAAAGATGGAAAACTCCTAACAGACTCGCAAGATATAGCTGAGACCTTAAATGATCATTTCGTAAATGTTGGTAATAAACTGGCCAATGAGTTGCCACTTTCCGATATTCACTTTTCTAAATTTATGGACAACTGTGTAAATGATATTGATTTTAGCTTCCAGATAATTGACCCCTACCAAACACTGCAAATAATTGATTCTTTCAGTCTTCCTAAAGCAACCGGCTATGATAGGATTTCTCTCCGTGCAATAAAAGAAAATAAACTAGTCCTAATTCCAGTTTTAACACATCTTATAAATCTTGTTATACAACAATCTAATTTCCCAAATTGTTTAAAAATAGCTCGCGTGACTCCATTATTTAAAAAAGGAAATAGAACAGATCCATCTAATTACCGGCCCATTTCCATTCTTCCTGCTTTATCAAAAATTTTAGAGAAATGTTTGTCTTTGCAAATACGGGATTTTTTAGAAACCAATAACATCTTGTCGCCTAAACAATTTGGTTTTAGAAAAGGTAAAAGCACCACTACAGCAATAAACAGTCTAATGGAATTTTTATATACTAATTTAGATCAAAGTAATATAACTCAGGGCGTATTTTTGGATTTTTCAAAGGCATTCGATACGATTAATCACAAAATTTTAATTGACAAACTTTTTTACTACAATTTTAGTGTAAAGTCTTCCTCTCTTATTCAAAGTTATCTCCAAAATAGATTTCAATTTACCAAAACAGATACTGATTGTTCGCAAATGAGGGCAATTACGATTGGTGTCCCACAAGGATCAATTTTAGGACCCCTCTTATTTTTAATTTTTATAAATGACTTAGTAAATGCTGCACCTGCTTTGGATTGTATTTTATTCGCAGATGACACCAATATATTTTCAACAGATAATTCTAAACTCCAAGAGGAATTAAATATTATTAATGAATGGTGCCTATCAAACAGACTCATTTTAAACAACAGTAAAACATTTCAAGTAGTTTTCAAAAATCCGTCTAAAAACACTCAAAATTATAATCTAAGCCTTTCTTTAAACAATTCTCAACTACAAATCAAAGATTCGACTCAATTTTTAGGTATCACGTTAGACAACAACTTGACTTTTAAAAAACACATCCAAAGTCTCATCAAAAAACTTAATTACATATTACTAATATTTCGTTTCATTCGCCCCTACCTAGACAAATCAACCATGATCAATTTGTACTACAGTTTTTTCTATTCTCTTTTAATTTATGGAATCGAGTTTTGGGGCCACGGCAACAAAACTGATTTAAACAAACTTTTAATCATGCAAAAAAAGGCAATCAGAATAATACTCAATTTTAAACCAAATCAAACAGTTTCCAAAAATTTTAAAATTTTAAAAATAATGCCAATTGAAATTTTATTCCAGTATCGCCTGCTAATGTTTTTAACAAATTCTTTCCCCATGGAAGAGTTGCAAGATTTTATGATAGATCATTGTCAAGATACCCGTTTAAAAAGTAAAAATCAATTAAAGTTGAAAAAGTGTTTGTCTTCTAAGGGACAGAGATCGATATTTTTTAGTGCAATGAAATTATATAATAAATTTTTGAGTGATTGTGCGGGCTCTGCTCCGGGTCAGCTGAAGGCGAAGTTGGTAGAGCGCCTGTGGGCGTCCTGGGACTGTCCTTCCTGACTCTGGTGCTCCGGAGTGTGCGCTTATCGCTGATTCTGTTTCTTTTCCTACTGCTTGCTGGGGCTGCCTTGACTCTAGCCTCTGGCTATCTGGCATGTCCTATTGCTACTCTGTATTTTTTTACTCATATTGTCATGTTATTATTACGCAATAAAAATCAAATCAAATCAAATAGAAAATGATTTGTTTATTACAAACTTATTTCTAATACAAGAGCTGAAATATGGATGAAAGCTATGCAATAAAATTAAAACACTTCTGAAGAATTGCTAGAAGAGTTGATAAACAGATAAATGATATATCAATGAGTTGACAGATAAAATATGGTCTTGTGTCTTGAGTTACAATTAAGGAAGATGTAAGTAGTTTGCATGATGTCAACGTAGCCCTACTCAGCATCATCAAACATGGCTATCAGTCGGACTGGGCCACCAGTGCCCCCATCTATCTTCATAGCACCAACCATCAGAGTCACACCTTCAACATAGAACAGCTCAATGTTGTTTTCCATATTCTCATCAGAAGGTATTATTTGCTTTGGCCTGAACACAATATATCTCTATAAATCGTATCATTATTCAAAGGTCTTATAAAATTATATGCTCCATATTTAATTAGGATTCAAAAATTTGCTTTTAACACTTCTGAGATTGCAGCACAGCAGACACAGAGACACAGCAGAGTTTATATATATATTTGCCCTTTTCAAATGCAGACCTACTATATTTGAAATGCTGAAATAATCAGTTAAAAAATGACATGTATCAACATAAAACATAATAAAATGAGTAACAGTGCTTGTCTACAATGAAAATGTACAACAAATAAAGTTGAAATAGCAAACTGATTCACTGACCTTTTCCACCATCTGGAAGAGCAGACATGTCACCGACAAGCTCTAGGAAGAAAACATTCCTTTCCATGAGATATTTATGCACAGGAGAGCCCTCAGATTGTCCATAGTCCATGGATGGGGTGTCAATACCTACGCCTGTTCAATAGCACAGTAGAAGTGCGAGACGAAGCCTTTGTACAAATGGTTCTGGGCCCTTAAACTGAGCATTGTGGGAGAAATTAAACAATGGATCGTTTGGATTTAATTTCATGCTAATTTGGTGATAAATATAAATATAATATGGTTAAATATTGTAAAAGAATGTGCATAGAAACCGTTTTTGTAATGCCATAGGTAGAGGATTCAAGTTCAGCAAATATGATAAATGGTGAGCATTGATCCATTTGATAAAAAGTATGTGGCTGCAGTTGATGTTATGTCAGTCTTTACTATAATAAGACCTATGCCATTAATTCATCTACCCAAAGTCATGCTTAGACATTAGGATGAACGATTTCTTGCAAAAACGCTTTCGTGCAATTCAGGTTGGTGGACCAACACTCTAACACCTGCACCAATTAAATGACTTCTAATATTTAGGAATAATTGTTCTATGATTATAGTATTTCACAGTGGAGTAGACTGCCTCTCGAGACACCATCTTTAGCTAGTTTACCATTGGCTTGCAGAGGAGCTCCTCTGCCTTTTGTTAGATTTTGTTTTTAACCCTGCCAAGTTGCTAGCCACCCTCCAAAAACCCAAAGTTGAAGTAGACACGAAGTAGACAGAAATTGCAAATTTCCGTCTACTTCCCCAAAAAGGTTTTTTGCTGATCAAGCCACTCATTACTGTAAAGAGACTCATTACTATCAAGTGACTCATTACTATCAAGTGACTCATTACTATCAAGTGACTCATTACTATCAAGTGACTTATTACTATCAAGTGACTCACTACTATCAAGTGACTCATTACTATCAAGTGACTCATTACTATCAAGGGACTTATTACTATCAAGTGACTCATTACTATCAAGTGACTCATTACTATCAAGTGACTTATTACTATCAAGTGACTCACTACTATCAAGTGACCCATTACTATCAAGTGACTCATTAATATCAAGTGACTCATTACTATCAAGTGACTCACTACTATCAAGTGACTCATTACTATCAAGTGATTCACTACTATCAAGTGACTCATTACTATCAAGTGACTCATTACTATCAAGTGACTCATTACTATCAAGTGACTCATTACTATCAAGTGACTCACTACTATCAAGTGACTCATTACTATCAAGTGACTCATTACTGTCAAGTGACTCATTACTATCAAGTGACTCATTAATATCAAGTGACTCATTACTGTCAATTATTACCATAGACTCCTCTTATTGCTAAAACTCTTGCTGCACACAGCCCTACGCCTGGAAAGTGGAATGTTGATGGATCAAAGCTGTTTGAGCCAAAGATATCATCATGGCTATTCCAGTGTTTTGCCCACTCATAGTTAAAGATTACCTGTAACATGCAAAGTGGCTTAAATATTATGTACCTGCAAGTTAAGATGCATTACTGATCTTTCAAAAAGTATTTTTGTGAAAATAGTAGCAGCATCATGACTTGAAATCACTATTCTAGTGCTGCACGATAACACGATATAATTCGATATGACGATATATTTCAGTGGATGATTTTATATTTGGTCACTTTTCAAGTCGATATGAATATCAAAGCCGATATTTTATCGAAATATCGGCCGATTTTATTTTGCAAAAATGGAGTTGTCTATTCTCTCTATTGTAACGAGGGGACAACTCCTGTTTTAAACGATATTAATCAATGTACTCTCATATCGTTCATGTTAAAGCCTAACACTATATATCGAAAGAAGACAACTCCAATGTTCGATACTTTTTGATATTCGATATATTTTGAGACCAAATAATTGAATGTACATGCAAAGATATCGTGCAGCACTACACTATTCATTTAAATCTTCTCTCAAAAAGAGCAAGTCCTGACTGATTGGGCATCCTTCCAATTGGAATTTAACTCATCATCAAAGATAACGCAACTCTCAATTATTCAAGAATGTCCAGTTTTAAAAAAATTGAAGTGGAAAAGCATACTAATATCAATTTTTTTTAATTTGAATAAAAACGGTTTATACAAACTTTTGTTAAACAAAGAAGACAACTCCCTACTGATATTATAATATTCTGAACATACGATTCCTCCTCTAGGTATCATGCCGTATCTTCTCTCCCACTCAAGGATGTCATGAGCTGTTGCATAATAGTCTCTATCAGCCACGGCTTTGTCTGCCAAGTTGATAATGCTGAGTGGCCTCACCAGTCTAAAGGTATTTGTTTGGTTAGAGAGTCATTACCAGAAGCAGATAGCAATATACATGTAAGATCATGGGTAGATTATCGATAGAGAAGATTGTAACTTTTTTCTGTTTACCCAACAATCTTAGATACATTCAAGGTTGTTTTAGTGCCTTTTGTATATTCTAGAAAAGTAACATACAGTTAACAGACAAGTTGACACCAAGAACACAACAAATAAATAGCATCAAATAAAACCATTCATTTTATTTTATTGCCAATTTATTCTTTGTCCTTTTTATTCTTACATGGCATAGTTTGGAAACTATTTCTGTTTAAAATATATATACTGTATGCTTTTATTGAGAAGTTCATAATCATTTATAGCAAAAAAAATTTTACACATGGTGCCACCAAAAAAATAAATAGAATGGTATTGCCGTGTAGCATCATGAACGCAACAACAATAATTTACGCAAGGAATACTTGAAACTACATGTATGTTCAGGTATACATCTTGTCACTTTTGACAAAAGATTAAAATATTTAGTGATACAATTGTTGAGTGCATCTTTTGGTAAGTACAAAATAAAGTCATCACCTTGTAGATATCCGGTACTTCAAAATTGAAACATATCAGTGATATATGAACGAATTAAACCATTCAGTATTTTTAATCTAATAATGAGATAAAATTATTGCCAGTAAAGTAAGAAAAATATTCATTTGAACTTATAACTAAATTCTGACATCACAAATCTAAGTCTACCCTGCATTGAACATTATCAACAAAGCTCTCTGTTTGTTTTTTAATCATAAAAGCCGAATACAATAAATCAGCTAACATATCACTATTATGATATATTAACTTATATGTCAGCCTTTTATCTAAAGTAATCAAAAAGACATTATTTCAACTCAAAGTTTTCTGCTAACTCAAAATATCATCGAATACCTATTAAAAGTAGATTTCAATGCATTAAGAAACTGAATCTTTTCAAATCATATTTTAGTGTTTAAGCTGGTAAACTAGCAGCTGCATATTACTTTACTCAAATCATTTGTATTTCTACACTCAGCACGCTTTGCGTTTTTGTTGCCAGCTCATTTTACAAATACAAGTATACTGGCAGTCCCATGCTCTGTAAGAGACCGCCATGTGTCATAAGTATGTGCACAAGTATCCCCACAATTATTAAGTAAGTCATAAGCATGTGTAAAATTATTCTTAGCTGCCTCAATGTGGTTGAGGGGTGCAGGTAGTAGTTTGGTTAACTGGAAATCTGAACATCCCCGTTCGACTGCCGTGCAGTGGAATCTTTTTTCCTAATGCTCTTAACATGGCTTGAGACAGATGAGCAGACACAACTTTTATTATAGTTAAACTTTTTCACCAAAAATTCAAAAGTAACAGTGTGTGTGGGTAATCTCTCAAACAGCAAATATGTCTGCTTTACTAAATCTTGGCTCTTGGCTGGAAGTGTTTGAGTCCAGTGACATAGAACCCTTGACAACTGAAGACATGCCCAATTTTAGGGAGCGATCTAGATTAGGGCATCATTAGTTATACCAGCGATGACCTTTATGTAAATTAAGCTCAGACCTCCTGTTTGGAGGTCTAGCGCTCTACACCACCGGGCCACGGTAACTCTCCCTATCAGCGGTATTGTCAAGACTGTTAAGCTGTACTAGTTTATGATATTTTACTTCTAAAAAGAATTAGCTTAAAGAGTTGTTATTACTTGTATTTATTACAACTTAAAATGAGAGAAGTGATGACTTCAAAACTTAATGTTTTTTTGTTAATAAAAACTTCGCGTTTTTATAGCTGCAACATCCGGCTGCAATGTTTTTTACTCAGCGTCAAAAAGCTTGCAAAAGAACAGTAAAAATAATAGATTTGTATATAATATAATTTTTACAATAACATGTTTGTCTGTCCAAAGCCGCGGCTGGAGGTTGGTTAGAGGGAATGCGTCATACAGGGTTTGCGCTCCTAACTCACTGCATGGTAGACTGACGCACTAACAACGGCCATTCATCTACCTCCTGGCTTTCCAGAATAATTGTATGTATAGCTATTACACCTGTCAGCTTCTCGCAGCACACCGGATTGCCAAGATGCTAGTGTAATATACCATACAATATAATATAGTAGATTAGAATAAAATATATATCTAATAGATTGAAACAAAATATAATATAATTGATTGAAATATGATAGATTAAAAAAATTATATTATAATAGATTGAAATGAAATATAATATTTTGAAAAAAGACATAATATAATAGATAGACATAAAATATTATGTGTAATATAATATGATATTTGAATAGAATATAGTATAATAGATTGAAAGAAAATACATGTACAATGCAATATAGTATAAATTAACATAATATAAATAGATTTAAATAAAATATGATGTAATATAAAATAATATACTACAACAGATTAAAATAAAATATAATATATTGGAATAAAATATATAAGATATTGAAATGGGTATTTCTTAAATTTTTTTTTCTGTCATTCTTTGCATAACAGTGGTTAATGTTTATTGCATTCAAAGGGTTTGTGTATTGAAATATTCACAAATATACTAATTCGTGGACACTTGTCTATCACTCTCATTTAGCTGACACTGTGTCTTACCGTTCTACAGGAATGGTTGAGGCATAAAACACATCCTTATTCATGGCAAAGTGTGCTGGGGCATCCAGGTGTGTGCCAGTATGCTCACCAAGTGACATATCATTGTTGGCATACCAGCCTCCGTTTGGTGAAGTCCCATTGGCTATGACTGTCTGCTCGAAGTCCTTATCTAAAAGTAGTGAAAACTTGACCTGAATTTCTTAGACCAATAATAAAGGCGTGTACAGGTATGAGCTCATAAGTTTTTAGGTAAATCAATCGCTCTGCAAATTAAATTTTGGGTGCGACAGTTAATAAGTGTACAAGAGATTCTTGAGTGTGAAACACTTACTTGCCGGCCAGTGGTGAGTTTGTGAATTGAGGGAGTGGGAAAGATCGACGTATTTCATTGCTCCCAGACTACTTTCAAGTAGTGCAAAGCAACACATAACTACCTGCAATATTAATTATTATAGCACAATGATTTTATTTTATACTTACCCTAAGATGCACTCAACAATTGTATTGCTAATTATTTTAATCTTTTGTCAAAAAAGATAAAATGCATATTGAAACTTAGCAGTTTCAAGTCTTCCTTGTTTAGATTGTTGTTTTTACATTCATGACACTCTATGCAAATACCTTTTTATTTCTTTTTGTTTATTTTTGCACCATATCTAAAAAAATTAAAAAAAAAAAATTGATTATAATATATAATATTCTATATATAATAACATACATGTATATATCACTCATGTATACTTTTTATTACATATATTTCTTATATATATGTATGTAATGTAATCTATATATTATATATAATACATTATATATAATGTATATATATAAATATATACACAATATATTATATATAATATATTATGTATATTATACATGTATAATATATATGATATATTATATCTATATGAATTTCAGTGTTTTTCTGTCATTTGTCCATTGTTCCTTTGTTCAGCTATCGCGAAAAAGTTTTAGCAACGAAAAACGACCACCATACTGAATTTGAACTCTCGTCATTTAAGGCTAAGCCACAAGGATAAGCCATTCTTATTGTTTTACATTGTTAGTAATAGAACAGTTCAAAAGCAATTGAGGAAATGACATCAGAATGAGTTTGAATGCGTTTTATGTTACCGTTCGATGATCATTATGTGAATCATGCCCATTATTACTACTCACTTGACTTACATTGTATATGTTACAAGTTGTGAGCAAGTTTAAATTTATAGTAAAAATTTATTCTATTTAATTTTGGACTATTTCAATATTGGCACAAAACTTTCAAAAATCATTATTACTTCTGGTTGCTTGTATAATAAGTTCATTTATGTTCGTTATGTTTTATTATTTGCATTTTATGTTTATTTCTATTCAGCAAAAAATCAGTTGGATAAGTTAATAGCAATTCTTCTGGAAATTATTAAGACGTGATCAAATGAATTTTTCTTTTGACAAAATTTTTTACATAATTGTTATTTGTTTTGTTTTGTAATTATTTCTTACATAATTCTTACATAAGCAAACCACCAAATCTGCAAGGTTTATATAAGGAAATATCTATACTTCCATATTTCACCCTAAACGCCAAAGAAAATCGTTAAAATTAACATGCAAATAATAGAAAAATATTTGTTATCATCGAATAGTGTTTCTTCTAATTTAAAGTTAGATAATATGAAACGTACCAGCATTGAGCGAGTAGCCATTTTTCTTTTAGGGGAATAAAGCTGTCTCAAGCACTGCTCTGAATCTGATACCAAGTAACACAGTCAAGTAGAATATATAGGGCAGAGTCAAGCTGGCATCAAAGTTAGAGTACCGTGACAACAGCTATTGATGAAGTGTACCCTTCATAGACCATAGATTTGATTACTTGTAAATGCAGCAATAGTCTTGCTTTATTAAAGCTGCTATAACAATCATTAACTTTGGTTTGTTATCTTGTACGCAACGTTACTTTTTATTGGTGTTTTCACGTCTTGAATGGTTTACTACATTTACAAATGCAATTCCAAAATGTTGTCCTAAACTGGCTAGATAATAAAATTATAAAACTATCTTGCTAGCGCCAAAACACTGTAGCTGGTGTGTGCGTTCACCAGCATTTTGTTTGGTTCGGAAGTAGAAGACAACTTCTAGAATAATAAAGTTTTCAGGCTTTGGCTGTATTTATGAAGACTTGAAGACAAAACAACCAACTTTTACTTTGAGAAGCATACTGCAGCCTGAAGGTGAATTCTCTGGCTGTAATAAGGAAACAAATGCGCAGTTCAGTACAAGCGCCTCTCGCGAACTCGCCATGCGACAGCAGCGTTAACGAGAAGATTACAGTTATGAGAAGAATACTCTGAGACATGGTTCAACCGCCTATAGAATATTTAAAGAGAGATTGCTGATGAAGAGCATTGAAAGTAGCAGCTATTTAACTGATGGTACATATGAGAGAGTCTGTAGTTGCTATGATCTCTTCAGGCTGACCTTCCCGGTTTAAAAGGCGCAACCTGGTTCTGCTACAGCAGAGCTAGCAAAATGAAATTTTTAGACTAATCAGACTGAGTGTCATTTTATTTTTTTTAGTCATTTTATTTTATACTGTTACATTTATTTATTTAAAATTTAACCATTTTTTATTATAATAAAAGCTGTGTCCGTCTGTCCAAGGTCATGGTTGAAAAAAGGAAAGCATCATACAGGATTTGAACTCTCGGCTCATAGCATACTAGCTCTACACTAACAACTGCGCTCTTCTACTGCCTTCTGATGAGTCTGAATGGTTGTCCACACAGCCATTTTCTGTGATTTATCAGTACAACTGGCAATCTCTTATGGCAAACTGGGTCGACGGGTACTAGTAGTGAATAAGGCGTCTAGAAAACTTCAGTTTTTGTTGCGTGAAAAACTAAAATCAAGTTTACTGCATCATAAAAGTGTTTTGCAAATTGGATGTTCCCAAAATAGATCCCATTTAAAGAAGAGCTTCTTATTTGTCTACGAGCCAGTAAAACTTCCACAGGCATCACACTAGTCTATCAGTTTTCATGTAAAGTACTGGTTTCATTCAAGTGAACTACCAGATCAGCAGCTTGCATAAAAGGTAGTATATAAATAAACATGATTGTACATCATCTCATCACAGGTCCATCAATCAGCCTTTAACTAATATAAATTATTTCAGTATTTTAAAATTGTTATTCGCTTTTTCTACAACATCCGATTCAATTTAGTTCTCTTTTATTTTGAGGTGTTTAATTTGTGCTCATAATTTGCTATTGTAGCCATGTACCACGCACTCTTTATTCATATGGTGTTAACCCAAAAGTTCTACATTGCTTCAAGTATTGACTTAATTTTACTTTCTTGAAGCAGTATATTTGTTATAATTGACAGACATGCATTATATTAACAGAACTAACATAGATTCCTTAAAAATAGTTAATCATTCTTCTCTCTACGATTTAATAAAAATTGAACAGTTTTGTCTCAAAGTGCAAAGAGTTTAGTATTACTGCTGGCTTTTAACTAGACATACAGAACTAGTCAAATATTCAACTTATCTACCCTTATTGATGTTATCACATGTTTGTCATCAAGCCTTGTAACTTATGCTCTTCGTTTTAACTTTTGTGGTTAAACAAGGCGTGTTATAAACAGAATATTAAAAATTACTTGATTTACCTTTGTTATAATGTTCAAAAAGAATTTTTGCAGATTTGCAATAAAAAGATGTTTGTGAAGTACTTTTCGATGGTTTTTGAATATTTTGTATAAGATGTTAATGGGCATATTATCATGTACACAATATGGGAACATGTAACTTTTTCGATAGTTTTTAAAGTATTCAAGCTTTATAGTTCAATCTTAATGTAGTTTTAAGGGGTTATATACATTTACTAGGTTTACTTTAGAAAAGAGCAGACAACTGTGTTTGTAGCAGCAACGGGTTTTATCATACGGTAGGAGTTTTTTCTTTAGTGTTTGAAAATCTGCAATGTTTGTTCAATGGTTAAGTACTACTAAAATGGTTTATGAAATAAAATTCATGATTAAATCATTCATAAATGAAATAAAATATTGAAGCATGATATATAATATATATTATGTGTGTAAAATATTGCATAATGTATTGTATAATCTAAAATAATACGTTTGTTTTAGTTTTGCTAATGTTGATAAACTAGAAGCTTTCTTTATGTTAAAAACCGTTTGTGCAGCTATTCTCATATATGCATGCATTTGATGGGTTTATGCGATTTTATAAACATTTCAATTTTAAAACTGCAAATTTTAATTTGTAGTTGGTAGTAGTATATAGAGAGCAGATCTACACATAAAAGTGACGGATCCAGCGGGGGGATAGAAAAAGGGGGGTTGTGAATTAAATTGGCTAGGGGTGTAGATTGAATCGTGTGGAGTTGAATGAGATGTTGGGGTTTGGGGGGAAATTGTGGTGTAGAGTAGGGGGTTGAATTCGAGGGGTTACGGATCCGCTCCTGGCGTAATCGGCGGATTATCTGTGGATGAGTCATCGGATTAGCGGGGGATGAGTCATCCGATTGAACGCGGATTATCGCGGGATTAGTCTGGAGAATCGTCGCGGATTAGTCGGGCGAATCGTCGCCGATTATCGGTGGAATAGTGGGGGTGAATATCTGGGACATCGAGGGCTGGATGGTTTTCCGGAGTGGATCTCGCGGATTATCGAGGAGAGCGAGAGATTACCTAGCGGATGAGTGAGGGGGTTAATATCTGGGACACCGAGGGGTTGATCTTCCGGAGATTGTTATATATTTGAAACATGGAATATATATGAGAAAGTGTTTATGTGCAAAGTGGAGAATGTTATATATTTGAGAACGTTGAATATATATGAGAAAGTGTTTATGTACAAAGTTATTTTTTTTGAAGATTTGATGTTTTTGTAATGTTGAAGCTCTTGAATGGTTAAGAATTTTAAGGATTTTTATTTTCGGTTTTTTTATATATGTTGAATGAAAGATCAGTTTTATTACAAAATTATTCACTTTAAAAGATATATTTATATGTATTATTCATTATTTCCATCATCATTTCGTTTCAATAAAAATAAAATAGTTTATGTTTAACTTGAAATATATGAAATGTACAAGTAGATAAGTCACAATAAAGATAATATAGTATAAATGAAACATTGAATATATATAAGAAAATGTTCATGTACATTCTTTAAAACGAAGTGTACAAGTAGATAAGTCAGAATAAAGATAATATAGTATAAATGAAACATTGAATATATATAAGAAAATGATCATGTACATTCTTTAAAACGAAGTTTGTATCGAGTTGTTCATCAATCACTCATCGTCATCGGAAATAAGTGAGATAGCAGGATCCTTTTTGCATTGTACCGAACTCTCGTAAAATCTGCTTGCTTCTTCATGTCCCATGACTACTACATCGTAGTATTCGCGAGTATTGTGAGATGTTACTAGCCCCTTGTATATAATGATACCCGGATAATTTTCTTTCAACGAAAGGGCACATCTCGAAGGCATCGTTAAAGTTCCTTGAACTTCCTCTCCATCAACTTTGGTTGAAAATGCTACAGTTGGTACCACATCCACATTGCCTTCACCATCTTTGTATTCACTTGCTCCAACATTGTGATAGTGGAAAATAGATGGTGCTTTGAACTCCTTGAGATGACGAATCTCGAAATGTTGTATAAGTTTTTCAAGTTTCTTCGATCTCAGATTGGCTAGAGTACGTTTCATGTCTGAGGGAGTTGAGGTTCCTTCTGTTACTCTTCTTAAGTCATGGTAACTTCCCTGTCCATTAGCCTTAGGTTTTAATCCAAGATATACCATAATACTTGGATAAGACAGCGATCCATCCAGAAATCGTTGTGGAGCAAATACAGCAGTAGATTTACTAATCCCATTTTCCACATAGTTGAAGTGAATGATACAGCACGCTCCATGGATCGAATGAGCTTCTTCCGTTTTTGTCACCTCCATAATCAATCCTATTGAAAGATCTGACATTCTCTGCAATGATTTTGCTTCCATTAAAGTAGCCTTACTTAATGTTCTTAACTTGTCTGCCACATCTTTTACCCTTTGCTCCAAATTCGTTTCGATTTGGTTGGATTTCTTCTTCTTCGTTGAAGGAGTCGTGTTAGAAAGAGTTATAGGTGAAATTCTCTTTTTCGTCATCTTCACTGAACTATTCGATCCAGGTTTTATCACTCCAGATTGAGTATTATCCTCCATAGTTGTGTAGTGTGTTAATTCTCTGAGTTTGAATGAAGAACTGATATCGTTTTAGTAAAATTCTGCTGGTTATATACAATTCTCCTCATCAAATGATTAATGAGTTTTGATAAATTTAGTTGCATCATCCATAATATCAGAAGACTTTTCGCGAAATTGAAAATCGCGAGATTCAATTTCGCGAAAGTTGACTATATAATATATATAATGTGTAATTTCGCGAAATCCAATTTCGCGAAATTCACTTTTCGCGAAATTCAATTTCGCGAAAGTTGACTATATAATATATATAATGTGTAATTTCGCGAAATCCAATTTCGCGAAATTCACTTTTCGCGAAATTCAATTTCGCGAAAGTTGACTATATAATATATATAATGTGTAATTTCGCGAAATCCAATTTCGCGAAATTCACTTTTCGCGAAATTCAATTTCGCGAAAGTTGACTATATAATATATATAATGTGTAATTTCGCGAAATCCAATTTCGCGAAATTCACTTTCGCGAAATCCAATTTCGCGAAAGTTGAGTGAGACAAGTTGGATTAGAAGTGATTTATAGCTTTTGTGCAGGTTCCACCTCCTTGAACTTGACTAGTATAAATACAGCCAAGTTTGATGGACTCACCATTATCGAGAGTTTTTTTCGAACTATTTCTATACCTAACTGGATTATATATCTCACAAAAGTTTGGATTAATTCTACAATTTGGATATCTACGTATAATCTTCTCTCAGAACTTTGGATTATATTTCTCCGAACTAACTGGATTATATATCTCACAAAAGTTTGGATTAATTCTACAATTTGGATATCTACGTATAATCTTCTCTCAGAACTTTGGATTATATTTCTCCGAACTAACTGGATTATATATCTCACAAAAGTTTGGATTAATTCTACAATTTGGATATCTATGTATAATCTTCTCTCAGAACTTTGGATTATCTCTGTTTCACTGGATTATATTTCTCCGAACTAACTGGATTATATATCTCACAAAAGTTTGGATTAATTCTACAATTTGGATATCTATGTATAATCTTCTCTCAGAACTTTGGATTATCTCTGTTTCACTGGATTATATTTCTCCGAACTAACTGGATTATATATCTCACAAAAGTTTGGATTAATTCTACAATTTGGATATCTACGTATAATCTTCTCTCAGAACTTTGGATTATATTTCTCCGAATTAACTGGATTATATATCGCACAAAAGTTTGGATTAATTCTACAATTTGGATATCTATGTATAATCTTCTCTCAGAATTTTGGATTATCTCTGTTTCACTGGATTATATTTCTCCGAACTAACTGGATTATATATCTCACAAAAGTTTGGATTAATTCTACAATTTGGATATCTATGTATAATCTTCTCTCAGAACTTTGGATTATCTCTGTTTCACTGGATTATATATCTCCGAAATTTGAATACATCAAGGAAATGTATCCGGCATCTTCCCATTCAGAAGGAGACTGGAGCAAATCTGATGAGGTGAGTTGATTTACAATAATTGGTGGAAAAAATTTTTAATGAATGAATAAATGTAGAGAGAATAGTAAAATGAGATTTTTAATTCTTGGCAGCTGGAAATCTTCCTCAAAGATGTTCAAGCTTTCACGAGAGCATAATTTAATTTCATCGGAAAATTCTGCTCCTTCCACTTCAATTGATAATAGAGAAAGAAGCAGAAGTAGGGAAAGAAGTGTATCATCCGTTTCAGCTAATAAATATATCTGCTTAGAATGTTCGACTTCATTTAACAAAAAATCAAACCTCAAAAGACATGTTAAACACATTCATCTCCAATCGAATGAAAGTTCAGAATCGTTTACAACATCAACTAATGATTCTTCGGAACAATATCACGAATATGATGATGATGATGATGCCTCGATTATTATACAAGTTTCCAATCCCCCTTTCATTTTCGAAAAAGTAAAGATTGTTTCTCATCATTCTTCATTTCGTTCTGCTTCAACTCAAATTGGAAGAGGAGATCTTAGTCGATCTAAGATAACAGTAACTCCTATTACTCGAAATCTTGCTGATGATGAATCCGATGAATCAGATGTATCAGAAGAAGAAAATACAAATGAAATCGAAGAAAATAGATATTTATCTGATCAACCTACAAATCAAATCGAAAGAAACGAAAATGAAGTGGACGCTGATGATGACAATTTAGTTGGTATTAATGATAGAGTCGAGCCCATCGTTCCTATCGAAAATGAAAGAGAACAAGATAATCAGGATATCATTCCTGTTAATGATGATGAGGAATGGGATGAGTTAATAAGAAGATATTGGAATGCTATGAAAACAAAAAGACGACGAGGAAGAGTTGTTGAAACGTTAAACGTAAATTTATGGAATGGAAATATTCCTCAAGCAGAACTTCCAACTCCAAACCATTCGGAAAGAATATGGAACGAGATGTTGACAACTTGGAATGGGTTACAAACAAGAGCTAAGTTAAATTGTAGTGTGGGATGCATTCTTGAACATAAAACTTCAGGAGAATTAAGATATTTTCATGCTTCATCGAATAATGCTACAATTTTCAAAAAAGCAAAACTGATTACAACAAGACAGGAACTACAGAATTTCTTTGAAGAATTGACAAGACAAGATCTTGCTGCTATAGCGATTCGAGAACGCCCGAATACAGCTTGGAAATTGAATGTAATTACCAATATTTCATTCTATTTCTATAAATTGATTGGAATGGGGCAAATAGGATTGGCTTCAGATCTTCCGACTCACATTCTTAACAATCGACATGTAATCACTATGCATAACATTCCTCGTAGCTGCACTCCTTACACAGACAATCTCTGTTTCTTCAGATGTTTAGCATTGAAGGTAATGTGTAAGTGTTCAAACCGATGTAGTTGCACCAGACAAAGACCAAAACAGCAACTTGTGAAGGTGCTATTTCAAAAGTACTCAAAACACATTTCTTCTTCCTCATCCTACAAAGATCTGATGAATAATTTTCCTGGAATTGAGTTAGGAGACTTAATTTCTCTTGAGAAATGTTTTGACCTCCGTATAACCATATTTTCTCTGAATGCTGATGAAACCTCAACAGTCATCTGGACATCGTCCCAAAAAGAGGGAAAGGAACTCTTCCTCGATTTGCAGAACTCTCATTTCAGTTTCATCAAGGATGTTAATGCTTATACTAAAGGGTTTAGTTGTCCTTCCTGTGAAGTGAGCTTTACAAAAAGAGGAAATTTCAATAGACATAAATGTAGTCAAGAAGTAGTAACAAACTTCATCTTCGAAGGAGGAAAGTTTAAGGCAACACCTACAATTTTCGAACAACTGAAACGAGAGATAGGAATATCCGTGGCTGAGGAAGATACTTATTATCCCTTTTTAATCACCTATGATATCGAGTGTTATCTTCCAAAATCCGACCTTCCACCAAATTCCAATTCGGTTACATTCACATCGAGACACGAATTGATGAGTATATCAGTTTGTTCAAATGTACCCGGATTTAAGGATCCAAAGTGTTTTGTAAGTGAGGGAGATACTGATTCTTGTATATCTTCTTTTGTTCAGTATATTTCCCAAATTGCTGATGAAGCCCGGGATATCCTTGAAAAAAAACTTTACTACATTAGACAGTTGATGAAGGCAAAAGCTGAAAAGCAAGGAAAAGTTGAAGAAAGATTTAAATCCTGCAAATTTTCCAATCCTCGAGTATACCATTCAAGAGAGGAATTTTGTCATTTATTTAATCGTTTCGACAAATTCATCTCATGTATTCCGATTCTAGGATTTAATTCACAAAACTACGATCTGAATGTGATGAAAGGACCTCTACTTCGATGTCTTCAAGACACAGAAGACGAAGATTTTGATTTTGTAGTGAAAAGAACAAACAAGATGAGCTGTATTCAATCAAGAAGATTCAAATTCTTGGATATTTCCAACTTCATTGCTCCAGGATTTTCCTATGCAAAGTATCTCAAAGCTTTCAAATGCTCTCAACAAAAAGGATTCTATCCTTATGAATATATGGATGATCTTGAGAAGTTGAAACAACCGTTTCTACCAGCTAAAGAATGCTTTTACAGTTCTTTGAGAGATGAACATATTTCGGATGCTGATTATGAAATCTGTTTAAACATTTGGAAACAAGAGAAGATGAAAACGTTAAAAGATTTTCTAGTATGGTACAACAATCTCGATGTAGTACCATTTGTTGAAGCTGTAGAAAAACAAAAGGAAGTTTACAGAACCATGGGAATCGATATGTTGAAAGATGCCATTTCACTTCCTGGATTGGCAGTAAAATGGATGTTGAAACTTTCAGATTCGCCTCCTCATCCTATGAGTTCTCATCATCAGACAATCTCATCACATCATTTCAAAGCTTGTCAACCTGTCTGTCTGATCAAGGAAAGTGATAAAGATATTTACTTTACTATCAAGGACAATATCATAGGTGGACCTAGCATTGTTTTTCACAGACTTCATGAGTCGAAGAAAACACTGATTCGAGAAAGAAAGTTTGGAAAGGAATCCAAACTTTGTGAACTTATTCTAGGAGTTGATGCAAATGCATTATATTTGTGGAGTATGATGCAAGAAATGCCTACTGGAAACCCTAGAATAAGACGATTCGAAAATGGATTTGCATACACTCATTCTCGAAAAAATAGCATGGCTGCTCATGGATGGTTACAATTTTTGACTTGGAAGGACAATATTCAAATCTTACATGAAAACAACGATAAAGAATTTAGAATTGGACAACATAATCTTCCTGTTGATGGATATTGTGAAGAATCGAATACAGTGTTTCAATTTCATGGATGTTTCTGGCATGGACATAACTGTAACAAGACCAAAGGAATAAGTATACATCCATATAAGAATCGACCCATGAGTGAAGTTCTGGAGGAAACGATAAAGAAGGAAGAATATGTTAAAGAACTTGGATATCGTTTAGTAAGAATCTGGGAGTGTGAATGGAACAAGATGATTGAGGATAACACCGAGATTAAGAACTTTATTAGTATCTTCAACGAAGAGTTTTATCCTTCCAATTCCTTTGCCACCGAGGATGAGATTATTCAGCAGATTATAAAAGGGGAGATATATGGATTCATTGAATGCGATATATCTGTTCCTGAAAACTTATACGAAAAGTTTTCAGAAATGAGCCCCATTTTCAAGAATACATCTTTGAATAGAAATCATCTTAGTGAAAGTATGAAAGAATTTGCTGAAAAGGAAGGAATGCTAGCTCAAGAACAACGAACTTTGGTGGGGAGTATGTTTGGAGAAAAAATTTTACTACTCACCACTTTAGCAAAATGGTATCTTAATCATGGATTGATTATAACCAAAATATATCAAGTCATAGAATACACCCCTAGAAGAGTTTTCCAGTCATTTGGAGAATCTGTCTCAAATGCTAGAAGAGCTGGTGACAAAGATCCTGACCAAGAGTTGATAGCCACAACCAATAAACTCATTGGAAATTCATCGTACGGGAAAACAATCACTGAGAAATTAAAACATCGAAATGTCAAGTATATTCAAGGAGATTATGAAGCATCCTTGAGAATACGATCACACAGATTTGAATCTTTGGAGGAAATCGTTGATAGCTTCTATGAGTTGACTCAACACAAGCCTTTGGTTAGTAGTATATATTTATTATCTTATTGATATAATTGAATCATAATGAAAAATTTACTTGAGCTAATATATGTAAAGGAATCTAATAGGACTGTATATATATTTATTCAGATGAAAATGGATATACCTGTACATATCGGATTCTCCATATTACAACTGGCTAAACTTCGGATGTTGGAGTTCTACTATGACTTCATGGATAGGTAAGTAATCTCATTTGTATCTTTTAGAAAAAATATGTATAATGGTAAACATTTGAATGATAATTTTTGAAATGGGAGTATTATAATACTAAGATAACAAGAATTAAGGATTGAAATTTTTTATTTTAGATACTTCGACAGAAAGGACTTCCAGTATGTGGCGATGGATACAGATAGTGCCTACATGGCTCTTTCAGCACCTATGGATAATATCGTTAGAAAAGAGATCGCTGATATATACTACAAAGAATATGGAAAATGGTTTCCTAGGATGTATTGCGATCGACACGCGGATGATTTCCAACTCTGTAAATCTGTTCCTACAAAGTTGTGGGAATTACAAAATTGTTGCAAAGAAGTATATCAATATGATATAAGGACTCCTGGTTTATTCAAAGTAGAATTTTCAGGACATGGAATAGTAGCCTTAAATTCTAAGACTTACTTTTGCTGGAATGATGAAACTCATTCTACAAAGCATAGCAGTAAAGGATTAAGTAAAACTACGAATAGTTTTACAAAAGACACTTTTTTAAAAGTATTACATTCAAGATCTCCTAAGGAAGGGGTAAACAAAGGTTCTGTAAAAAAAGACAATAGAGTGTTCTCATACACTCAACTTAGAACTGGATTAACATATTTTTATTCAAAAAGAAGAGTATGTAACGATGGAGTGAGCACAGAATATATTTTAGCATAATTTTTAGAAGTGAATTTGTTGTTAAGTATATATGATAGTAGAGTTTTGCTCCTCGATGTATTATTACTATAAAATTTTATTTTCTTCATTGGCTCTTCTTTTCGTATATACAATATCAATAATATATAACTAAGCTCATATAAATTCAATATACTATCCAATGTAAAATCATTTCGAATGTAGACTTTCTCATAGTAACATGACTCAAAACATTCTGATTAAAGATTTTGTTCCATTCGAGGTTGCAGAAATAATCCCAGATAACATCTTGGTTCATCTTGACAAAAATGAACAAATTCGTACGCATCTTACCGAGGAATGTTTATACTACATTCTAGGAACAGCTGCTTTTAGAAAAGTTGTGTCATTGAAAAGATTAAAGTCCAACTGTGTCTGCAGTGCGTTGGAATGCAGGGAATGTTTGGAATCAACATTATGTGTAAAAGAAATATCGATAACACCCTCAGATTTGAAGATGACCTTTGAATGGGTTGATCTTGAAGCTACCATTCGAGAAGGTAAAATTGGAAAAGAGGTTGATTTAGAATGGATTAACAGATTTATCGCGACCGATTTTAAAACGATGGAAGAAACGATTTTTGAAACCGTGTTTTGGAATAGAATTCGGCACTACATGACTCATCCTACTCAACGTGATGAAACGAAACAACTGCTCTTCAGAAGACTCATTCATATAGCACAATTTCCATTAATCGGAGAAAGCGTGGAAGAGGAAATCGAGCATGAAATTGATGATGTAATTATAGATGAAAAATCTGTTGGATGAAAATAAAAAAAAAAGATTCGGAATGATATTAAGTCTACTCCTCTAGATTTCTCCACCATTCTTCAATTTAGCTCTGTTGGTGAAGGAACCAAAAAAAAAAAAAATCGAAGAAAACAGAAACAATGTCGGTTATATTTCTAGAGGAGTTTATTCCAGCTCATCTTAAGGATGGACAATTATCAAGAGTGGTTGTAAAGAAAAACACAAAAAAATTCATCAGAAGAGTTACTGAAGAAACTTTTTACTATGTTATCGGATTCTATATCTATAAACGTTTCGTAACATATTTAGAAAGTCGGTGTGGATGCTTCGAGGGAGCTCGAGGATGTCAATATTGTATTAGAATAATGCAAATACGATATGGAAATGAAGGATTGACTCGACAAGAACTTCATGAGACTTTTGCCGAACTCGATATTGGAACGTGTTTGGAATCTGCTCAAATCGGACCAAGGAGTGACAAAGTCCAACTATCATTATTATCCTCACTTGATTGGAACACACCTTCAAACATAATATTAACCGAAACAAGACTTTATCCATATTTGAGAGGAGAAGCCAATGATCAACATGCTACAAATCGTTACTTCAGTGAACTCCTACATATCAATGGGAAGAATTGATAATCATCACAGTTAGACTTTGCATAATTCTTTATATTTAATCACTTTATATCCAAGAAGGATTGACTCATCAAATAGAATTGAATAACTTTTTTTTGTATAGTATTTCAAGATAATTTTGAAGAATGAACTATATATATTATATTGACATACTTTTTTATGCATTTTCTTTGCCTACTTCAGTCAAGAGAGTAGTATTTTAAAAAGACACTATGACTATAATGAATTTGCACATTATAATATTTCTCATTTTACGCTTTACGGGAATAATAAATGGAAATCAAAGAATTCAATATGTTACCGATGCGAATAACTGCTTAAGCAGAACACTCAATGAATTTGAAGTTTCATTACTACTTCCATTCGAAGAAACTACTTTATATCACAAGAATAATGAAACATGCGGAAGAATATTTCCATTGGACTACATTCATTGTGGTTATCCATTACCAGGCAATCACAGATTTGCGTGTAAAGAACTACTAAATGAAGATGAAACAGATGGAAAAAACCTATACCTTAATCCTATAGTGTCAGCTTCATCGGAGCAAGTTCTAACATATTCTGAATGTGAATATTCAGTTCAAAATTCCACAATCGATATTCTAATTGATTTCAAATTATTCTACAGAGGAGAATTATGTGGATATAACTCTACTCTTTCAATGTTGCAATGTCCTCCAGGATCGAATTTTCAAGATATTGACTTTATCTGTAATCTTCAACCTATTTCAAATTCTACTACACCTAAAGATACCTTCATATATGATAATATTGGAAATAATGAAGGATTAGATTTGTTACTTCCTGTTCAGTTTCTCAATTCTTTGGGAAAATCAACTCTTATTTTAGTTCTTCGATGTGACACAGAAATTGATGAAAGATGTATTCCAAAACTTTCCTTTTTAAAACGAATGACAGAATGATTTTGAATTTTTTGTAACATTTATAGTTTATATTTTATAATAAAAACTTATCTCTCATTCAACCAAATATATAACAATCTCCGGAAAATCAACCCCTCGGTGTCCCAGATATTAACCCCCTCACTCATCCGCTAGGTAATCTCTCGCTCTCCTCGATAATCCGCGAGATCCACTTTGGAAAACCATCCAGCCCTCGATGTCCCAGATATTCACCCCCACTATTCCACCGATAATCGGCGACGATTCGCCCGACTAATCCGCGACGATTCCCCCGACTAATCCCGCGATAATCCGCGTTCAATCGGATGACTCATCCCCCGCTAATCCGATGACTCATCCACAGATAATCCGCCGATTACGCCAGGAGCGGATCCGTAACCCCTCGAATTCAACCCCCTACTCTACACCACAATTTCCCCCCAAACCCCAACATCTCATTCAACTCCACACGATTCAATCTACACCCCTAGCCAATTTAATTCACAACCCCCCCTTTTCCTATCCCCCCGCTGGATCCGTCACTTTTATGTGTAGATCTGCTCTCTATATACTACTGTTGGTTTTCTGCTTCAGTCTTTCATTGCTTCTATTTTACAGCAAAATAAGTTTTAATAGGAAACAACACTTCAGCAAAAAATTGTGCTGCTGCGTCATTTTTTATAGCAGCCGATTCGCACAAGGCCAACATATCTTAATTTCTGCTGACAAATCGCTAACAAGCAAATGCTTCACTTGAATATAGCCCGAAGCTCAATTGGTTATGCACGTGTATGAATTCTTGTTACTAGAGGCAAAGTAAAGCCAGGAAGCTGTGCAGATAAACTGTCGAGGGTTATTTATAGCCACAAATATATTTGTCAGAGATGAAGATGAAGAAACTCAGCAAAAATGAACATTCTGGAAACTGGCTTTGGGCAAACATTACACATATGTACAAATGATATAGAAACAACGGCGTGCTGGGTGAAACACAAAACCACAACCTATAAAATATTTGCTATATACAACGAGTTGGAGTTATCCACTCAAATATGGCACATCGGAAGTATGGGATGATAATAATATTGGTGCTTTGTGCAGAAAAAAATATCTGTGGTGCAGTGATAGTTATGGATAAGGTATCAGAAAGTTCCAGTTTGCCAGGTCTGCTCATTAGGATCGTCTCATCTGAAAATATATTGCTAATGTTATATGCTATGAAACTAAAAACTATTGTTTTATTATATAAATTATGCGCAATTAAATTTGTCTAGAAAATGAAAGGAAAATTGTTACTCGCTAAATAATCAACATATACATGTATAACAATGAGCATTTAAAACCATACACTACGCATTGACATCAAAACAATTAATTACTGTACTTACATTTCTCCACTCCAACTAGTATACTTGTAGCTGCAATAAAGACAACACTTGTCAACATTCTATGGATGGATAGTTCAAACTAAAAAAATTTTATTTTGGGTCAACTACGACATATGTTTCTTCTGGGTTAATTAGAGGTAAAGGCTTTTCATTGGTTGTGTCCTCATGACAATAACAGGTTTAATTCATTTCAACCTACGCAATATGAACAAACATACAACCACTAATATTTATTTTAAAACTTTATTCTAGTTTCTTAAACAATGTTCTACCTGCTACCTATTCTTCTAGCACAGCAAAGTATTTTCAAAACTTGTAAAACCATTTATTTCATTTTAGTGGCCAACTGTTGCCTTCTTTATTTTTGGTTGTTGTACGATTCTTTTGACATAATTAGAAAAACATTTGTTTGAATTGAAGTAATTGCCAATAAAGTAACACATAAAATACACACAGACTTACACATGTACAGTGACAAACTCACTAGTACATTTACGTACAAATGTACACTCACCTCACACTCCAGTTGGTTTCCTTCCAATGATTCTCACTCTACTGTAGATGGTGTTCCAGTTCTGACTTCTAAACCAACTTGGCTGAAAGAACTCTTATATACAAGAACTGGTTTAGCTTTTATTTCTTAATCTTCTTGGATGAAGAAAGCAGAAAATTATCTAAAACAGCTAAAGATTATCAGTTCATCAACAGATTCATTTGTAGAGGTGAGAATAAACTTATCAAGGTTACAGATAGCCTGAGGTTTAAAGACTTAGTGTATTGCAAATAACCAAGATTAAAATCGACAACACTTCATTATTGTTAAAACACTCAGAAGAAAAACACATGCAAAAGACATCAATAGTTGCTATCGTTACTATCGTTGATATCGGCTATTGCATTCAAGTTGCACGTTACGTGTCTCTATTCTGTTAATCTCTTTGCAACTATAGATGTCATAGTCACACTAATGCTTGATCTGAGCTTTTTAACTGCAATCAAGTTGCGTCAATTTTAAACATGAAACATCCTTGCAATCAGATCACCTCAAACATCAAAAACAATCGCAAATAATAAAAAATACCCATACTTTCTGATATAATCAATTTAAATTTTGCGTAAGTCCATCTTTGAGATAGAATGCTGGCTAACTCTCATCCCTTAAGCTGACTGAGAAAATTAGTAAAACGTACAAAAATTATACTACTGCTCATTGGTCAGTTTATTTGCATGATGCTGCCTCACAGTTATCAATGACCGCAGTAGATGTTTTCTATTGAAAAGAATACTTTAGGTCACAGAAATTAATAGCAACTATAGCACGGAAATTACCAACTAAGCGTAGTCAGTGATTTGTAGATTAACAAAAGAATTATTCTATTACTTGAACAACAGAATGAGTCGTCACTCATAAATAGCACAAAAATGGTGATAATTCATAATAATAGATGATAAACTCGATACTGAACAGCAACAAATAATGTTAATATTAATATTATATGCTATCGCGATAAAAAATTGATTCTACAAATACTCTCGTCTGCGTTTTTCTAGGAATATTCATTTAGGAAAAAACAACATAAGCACCAATAAAGCTGGTCAGTTTATGAATATCAGTAAAGATGTTTTTAGTGGGATGTGTTTAGTGAAACAATTTTTGGCTTTTGTTTGTGTGTTTTCAATTTGTAAACTTTTGGCGTGCTGTGTACATAATAGTTCAGTTGAGTGTTTGTTGCTGCGGTCTCCACAGCGTTTGCCTGCGCTTCTATTTGTCGTCCAACTTCATTATCTAGTATACATGCATTAATCTTAAAATTTATATTTGCGCAATTCTTACTGAACTCAAGCTTAAGGAACCCTAGCTCAAAAGTTTAAAAGCACATGACCTAATTAAATTTGCTCACTATTAAACTACTTCATTTTTTGTAGGTCAGTAAAAAATTGTAAGTACTATTCAATTTTATTATGACCTCTGCACACGTTGGTCACAGAAAAACTTAATTATCTGTTTCTCATCATGGTAAGACACTTGAGGGACATCATGAACATCAAGTGGCAAGATATAATGCAAAATTAAAAATTGTAAAATCGGCAGGCGTATCATCAATGGCTGACGTTCTTATTGAAAAACTTCTGAGATGATTGGACCATGTAAACAGAATGGAATAAGACTGGCTTCCATTTCAACTATTATACTCACAACATTGTGATGGTAAGCGAAGTCAAGGAAGGCCTAGACTCTACTAGAAAGATGCAGCAAAGAGAAACTTAAAATGGAGGCAAATCAATACAAACTCATTGCTGATAACTGCTTGTAATCGAGCCACTCGGATATCTGGTATCATACGTAAGCCACCATTATATGCGGTCTGAAAGCTGACTCACGTTATATCGCCGTATCTCGGTGTTGATATCGCAATACTTAGGCGATTATCTGTGATAACAATGTTCACGCAATCACAAACATGTCCGCCGTCACATCAGAAGATACTTTGTAAGGTAGAGTTCTAATTTTTCTTTATAATTTGTTTCAAAGGAACCTCTTTGTTTTTGTGTGCTCGAGTCAAATACTAGTCCTGCAGCAGCTACCATAAACAGAAATAAATAAATTGGGATATCGGTGACAGTGAACTACTATTACCAAAATCGTACACGTTGTACAAGCTGTTGTCGATGCTCAGCAAAATATCGAGAAATTATGACGCCTGCAAACTTTTTTGATGTTTCAATGTTGCTTCATCGATGCTTTTGGTTAATGGTGCCTATAGTCAACTATGAAAGCCGAAGGACAACGCTGACACACGGTTATGTAATGTGAACCAGCCTTTAGTCACCTTGACTGACTACAAGTGAGCATGCACTGGTACAGGCTAATCCTGCTTTCTGTAACTTGGCTTTTAATGTCACACTTCATACAAAAACTGGAACAAACATTTGACTATTACTAAGTCACTATACAGTGATAGGGTAGCGACACACATCCCTCCTCCCTTATATGGTGCTGCAATGTCGTCATGAAAACAGCCGGGTTGTTCTCATTCTGTTATGATTCAGGGTTGCTGTTTGGAAGACAAACATCTGTTTGGAAGTATTGCTGTATTAGCCATCTTTGTGTTATAAAAACGGTCTTAGCGACCAAGGATGTCGCGCTTAGTTTTTTAAGTGTGATCATGTTTTATCGATTTTAATCATAACCAAACAATCACGGTACAAGAAAAATAAGGTGTTAGACACAATGATACATAAATAATTTTATGTGTCTAACACCTGCTGTGTGGGAACCATCTTAAGCGTAAAGTGCTTTAAGAAGCGTGCAAGCTCTAGCTCAGTGAACATTTACACTGATACTATCTCTTAACCTAGTATGAATATATACTGCTATAAAGATGTTCCGCAGAAGAATTGAAAATGGTGGGCGATCAGAACGAACCCACGGCAGATGATTGCTTGTAATTGTGCTGATTGGATATCTGCTATCATACGTAAGCCACAACCTTAGACAGTCTTAGTCTTCTTGACTGACTGCAGAAGAAATTGTATCAATTGCTTAATCAGCAAATCCTCCTTTAGTCTCTTCTCTTTTGCTCAGTGAGTTTATCTTTATGAGCTAATGCGATCAGGATTTATATCTATTTTCAACTTTTACATTAACAATGCTTGTATGAAAAATAATGTTTATACAAGTTAAATTCTGGTTATTTAGGACTTCTTAGATCTTTCATTAAAGTTTATTTTTAAATTGTCATCTTTCTTTAAGTAATATTAAATCCAGTGTACGATTTAGTCATTTGGTTGATTAAACATCTTGTTTGCTTCATAAAGTTTTAAAAGCTACGGTCCTTCATAAGAACTTCTTAATTTTTCTTTGTTTACTGATTAGTTTATACAATTAATTTATTAAAATTCTTCTTTATTTTTGTCTCATGTGCTCAGAGAGAATAGCTGGTTCATCAAATTCTTCTAACTTCTATCAACTTCTACACTAACAATGCACAATAACGAAACTAACTCTCACTTACTAGACAGATTTTGAGCATTCAAGGCTTCTTTGATTTTAAACTAAAATTTTGTTGTAAATTTTCATATGCAATTGTAAGCAGTATAAACTTTAGTTTATGATTTCTTATTTTGAGGAAGTTGTTAAGAAAAAAAAATCAGGAATCGAGACACCAAATATAACACAAAATTGTGTTATATTTTGTGTTAACCTCTCATAGCAAACTAAAAATACTTCAGCAGTTGTTTGTGTATGAGCAGTTAGCTTTGAAAAAGCTTTATAGCTTCAGCAATAAAACTCTTCTATAACCCCTTCATTATATAATCACTTCACCTCTTTGTGTGTTAGTAACAAGATAATTTTTAAGGACTATCAAACTTTGTTATGACCTCTGCACACACTGGCATGAATTAATTTTGCTATTTGGAAATTCCCTTTAAATGCTACACGTCTAAAAAAAGTTGAAGTAAACATGTGACTACGTTTCAGGACATCTGCTAAATAAGATGAATTATATTTGGTAGTTATGAAAAAAAAAACATTTATTTTGCTATCTAATAATATAGCATAAAAAATGCAAAAGATCATTAGTTCATCAATAGAATCATATAAGTTCAGCAGAAGATAAACTCATAAAGGTTCCAGATAGCCTGAGGTTTAGAGAACTAGTCTATAGCTATTAACTCACAAATCCTCATCGTGAAAAGAACTTGGGCTAGCATTGTTGAAGAAAACTGTTCATGTTAAGCTGTTTAAGATAAGTTGAAGTTTTAGACATGAAATTCCTTCGTGAAATTTGAAGGAAAGATTTGTTGCATGATACACAAAACAAATAGTGCAACAATTTTTTGTGATAAGCGCTTTTAATGAACTTAACACAACTCAACACAACATAATAATATAACATAAAAATTGCCAAAGGTTATCAGTTTATCAAAAGAATCAAATCAGTAGAGGGGAAAATAAACTCATGAAGATCCCAAATAGCCTGAGGTTTAGAGAATTAATTTATAGTGAACAGCCCACAAACCTTCATCATTCAAAGAACTTGGGCTAGCATCGTTAAAGAAAACTGTTCATGTTAAGCTGTTTAAGATAACTTAAATTTTAGGCGGTAAAAAACATTATTTTTATTGTCTGGTGATAAATTGGTCAAAGTATGTTTAGAATAGCTACTATAAAATAATGTGTTTGAAGTAGCACTGTTAGGTTTGTATATAATTACATAATACTCGGTGTTACATAGGTACATAATATAAAAGTTTTTGCGCAGAACATTCATTTTTATATAACTTACCAAATTTATTAATTTATCATTTTAAAGGAAGACGCATTTATCTTCAGTTTTTTGGGTTTTGTCACCCTTTATCTAGTTATAGCAATTAAAAGCTAGCAATGAAAAATCTACTTGGTGCTGGGATTGAACTTGGAACCTCCAGTTTTGCAGACAGGTATTTATCTAATACACTATGGAACACATTGTGAACATGCTCATTACACATCCGAATCTTTCCCAATAAGCATATCAACCACCGAAATTTTATCCAATTTGTAATATCTAAAGAAATTGATTGTTGCACGTAAATCTTATTATATGAAAATGAGAATAAAAATCTTTTGAAACTTCATCCCACAAGAAATTTTTTTTCTGTGCAGTTCAAAAGATTTTACAGAAAAAAATAAGACAGCAGACTGTTTTATTTTACTGATGTAAAGTAAAACATCAGTAAAGGTGTTTAAATGTGAAATAATTAGCAAGCAATGGCTAGATAAAATCTTTTCTACTACAATGAAAAGATTTTATCTAGCCAGTGATCAAAATATTTGATACTGGTACAATTAATACAAACTGAGAAAACAAAATAAAAGTCATGAAGCTGTTAAACTAATATTACCAATGAGTACGTAGAAGTGTGCGTATAAAAAAGATTTCGGTTGCTGTAGAAGCTATCCATTAAAATGAGATATCGTAATTAAATACATCATTGAAGCACTCAAGGGTAAACAATGTTTTTTGTCTGGTGGAGTGGAGAGAGAAAGCGGTAACGCATTTATGAAAGTCGAAGGAAAAAATTTGTAGGAGGATACACACAAAAAATACTGTAACAAGCTTCTGTGATGAACGCTCGTAATGAACTCAACACTCATCTGTTGATGAAAGGAAATTCTCCATGTTAATGTACTATATCCCTATAACATGCGATATCATGCATGCAAACGACAATACTTTAAATGAAATTGATAAAATGTAGTTGATTATAAAAAAATTAGTTTTAATTAAAATAAATAAATAAAATAATGTAAAAGCTGTAAATAGAAAAATAGAAAAAGTTTTGTCCGTTTTCAATAATTGTGGCAAGCAAGCTGTTCAGCACGTAAGTCAGCTGGGAGAAGTGTATATTTTAAAAGCAGCCTTTTTTTAAACCGGATACAGCTCACAGAAAAGCTCATGTCGCGAAAAAGCTCGACTATAGCGTAGCTAAAATGTTGGGAAAAAAGATTGCACATCCCGGCAATAAAACTGGTTGCATTCAGATGCGTGCATGAGCAGTCATGTGCACTTTGATTGGTAGCTGCATTAAGTATGAGGGCTATACTATTGCGGAGCTAAATAGCAGTGTGGAGTGGTGGGTTGAACAAGTGATATGTGTTCTGAACAAATCAGGTTTCGGAGTTCAATCCCGTGACCATGTGGATTTTTCATAGCTGGTTTTAATTGCTATAACTGAACATAAGGTGTACAGAAAGACAAGTAAATTTTTAGCTGAACGCACGGGTATTAAAAAACAGCTTAAAAGAGCTTATAAACAGGGGCAGGTAATGTAGTAGCCATTGGCTAATTTGAGTAAGCTAGTGTAGTTGTTCTGTAACACAGAGTCGCTATGCCTATTTTAACCCAGATAATGACTATCTGTTCTATGAATCCATTGTATCCCAATGCATTTATAGGTTAGCTTGTCACCTTGTGAATGGGATATTTCAAGATCAAATCCTTTGCAATACGACTTTTTGATTTATAGAATTTAATTGCTATAACTAGACAGGGTGCACAAAAAGTCAAAAAATGAACACTGACATTTATATAGATGTAAGTAACGTCTGCCTAAAGTCTTATTTTATGATTTTACTCTTCCCACTATGCTCCACTTGATGTCATAATTTATGTTCTGATCTTGTAATGGTCATATATGCTTACTTAGCTTAGAGCTTAATCATTTGCACTTATTTCTAAATGTTGAAAAACGATTGTAATAGTGTTGTTTGAAGTTGGTACCTGTCAATCCTATTCCAGATGAACCTTACATAGGACTGATAGATACCACCTTTAAACAATAGAGCATTTTAGACATAGAATAAGCTTTACACTACATTAAGTTTGTTGGAATCTGCCAGTCATTATTTATAGACCAGCAAAGTTTCAACCAATATACAGAAGTAAAAGACACACTTATATATCAATTTACGCCTAGCGCTAGAGCATGCGATTTCGACGTGATGCATGTCAATTTAAATCCGGAAGTTAATGCTATGAAATATAAGTTTATCTTGTAGATTTGTCTGCTACTACTGACACTAGCAAGAAATTCTATTCGTCAAGTGACGGTGACAAAATTAGCCATCATCAGTCAGGCTGGGTATACTGCATGTCTTGCTACGAACATCCTTCTGGCTTCCATAAGTTAGTTTGATATGAGCACGGTGTCTACCCAAACTTATTGGTAACAATAGTTCGAATAATCCGGGATCATTCGAATATGATCAGTATTTCCCATTCTTCTTTATGAGGTCATTTACCAAACACAGCCAGACTGGAAGTGTCACGAGGGTAATGATTCGCAATTAATTACCAGTTCTGTTAAGGTTGCAAACTGGAGCTTCATTGAAACACACTGAACACTAGTGGTGCTAACACAGCTCTCATTAGAGACACACAATATCAACAGAAAGATTAGTAATGGTAGAAAAATGTTTTTGAATCAGGCAGTCGATCTTAATTTACCAACTTGGCTGTCTCATTTTGTCATGAGTGCATTCAGAAGATGTTGGCTGCTCACTTTCACTCTTGACAAAACGATATTTTATTATTACATTGTATTTTATTTAAACCTATACTCTAAAAAATGCACCAATCCGTCAATTCTTACCTTCTATTTTAGCCAAAATGAAAAATCTTAAAATTTTGCTCGCAATACGCTCGAAACAATTTGAATAAAGATAACATCAAAACTGAACTGGTTTGGTCACTTTGATCAGGTTTCAGTGTCTTGTGATAGAAACACAACATATTTTCTACCAGTTCTAGTTTGAGTTTTTTAACATTGCGCTTTAATATCAGGCCTTTCGTATTTTACCCAGTAGTGAATATCAGCTGCTTTGCTAATAATTAGTTAAAGCATATCTGCCACGAACAGCTTTCATTGTTTGTTCAAAGGTAATCAGACACGATGATTACGATTTTGTACTCAAAATAAAAACTGGTCCACTAAATTTCAAAGTCATTTTTGTTTTTGAAGGCTTTTTTACAGCGATTTAATATCGGTGTCACAAACCACACAATTGACACAACAAGCCCCGCCCATAAATATGTGACATAACCTAGCTTTTCAGGGAGGGAAGTTGAGGATGTTTAGTGCGATCTAGAATTATAGAGATGGGTGTCTTAAAACCCATTATTCTTTAAATTCAGCTTTCAAAATAATCTCAGTCTTTTTTTAAAGGTAGATAAGCTATTTAACATTGCTTGTAGTTTATTAGCTTTAATAGGCTGAATGCCAAAAAAATGAGCTCAAAAATGTGTAATAACAATGCTAGCTTGTGATACTAATCCTTCTGACTCAAGAGAAGTAAAATGAAAACATAGATATAAGCACATAAATATCATTAGTGTAATAATGATAATAATATAATATTATTAGTATAATATTATAACACTAATAATAATTTTATTGATTAACATAATAATCATGATAATAATAATCATAATAATAATAATCATAATCATAATAAGAATAATAGTAAGCATAAATAAATAAAGAATGATACTAATAAATAAAGAAACCAAACAGTGTCAGGTCATAGACATAGCAATACCTGGAGACACAAGGGTAGTACAGAAGGAAGATGAGAAGATTGGTAAATACAAAGAGCTTAGGTTTGAGATAAACAGACTGTGGAAGGTGAAGACCGGCGTGATACCAATAGTAATTGGTGCACTCGGAACAATATCAATGAGGCATATAGCATACTTGGCGGAGGTGGGAGTGAACATGTCTTTTGAGACTATACAGAAGACGGTCATCTTAGGAACAGCTCACATTTTGAGGAAGGTCCTCTTTTAGTGGAGTTGAGGAAGATGTTGGATCCTTTGGCCTTTTGTTAAGACCCGGACTCAACATGGACAACAACCAGTCACCTACCACCACACGACTGTGAAGAAAAACTTTTACAACCATAATAGTAATAATAATAATAATCATGATAATAATAATCATAATAATAATAAGAATAATAGTAATAATCTACTCCGACCTCTATATGGGGTCAGAGCTGTTGTCTGCGAGTCACATTTTGTTTGGGTTTATCAAGTCAAAGTTATTTTATGTTGAAAAGTTCCAAAAATACGAGTTATAATTTTGATTATTATAGCTGCTTAGATGTTTCATATATAGATGCGAGGCTTACCAAGTTAAGGCAATAAATTTTCAAAAAAGAAATGAAAAAGAAATAGGCCAAAACAACACTTTTTGTGTTTCTAAATCTGTGCCTGGTCATTTCTAGGTTTCAATTTTTCATGGTTGCTTAAGTTTAAAAAACCTAAATCGTTTTAAGAAAGTCTTGCGGAAAAGATGAAGTATAAAAAAGCATCAAGTTATGTTATTATGTTGAAAAATAATTTTGATGCATGAATAAAATAATAAACATTTTAAATATATACTGTATGTTAGTTCACGTGTTCTTAAAGGAAAATGAATGATAATACTATCTATGAAGACTGAAATAGATGGCAAGGATTACATGTCACCCTAACAAAAGGGTTCATAAGTTATTATTCTATAATTACAGATTAACTTTGGCTTAACTCTAGGATCTCCTTGTGTAGTTCCTGGTAAAATTCCTTTAAAAGGTTACAAAAACTTATTGCTTTGTCAGAACTTGAGAAGTGTGCAACCAAGCTGTAGAGTCTGAAAAAAGCTTAGAAAGTTCAACATATTTCAAGCTTACTTCTCAATTAGAAAAGGATGAACTTCAAGGTATGTATGGTGATTGCTAGAAGACAATTGCTGTCAGCTTAAAGACCACAGAAAAAACTTTAATTAATAGTAGGAGAAAAAAATAAGTTTTGCTGTGGATAGCAATTTCTCATAATTGTAATTTTTATTATGTTTTCACATTTGATCCTTGCTCGTTAACGTTTGCATAAACTTCTCACAAGCAATTTTTTATGGGTTTTCACATACATCCTTTTAAAACAACTGCGTTTGTGACCATTCAACAAAATTACTGAATAAACACCTTTTAAAAGTATTCGTCATGTTCAGTCTGTAGAATAACATAACATAAACATATAAAGGGTAGTTATAAATTTCTCATTTATGCTTGGAAATAGGGCTTTTTGTAACAGTAAACACGTTTGCTTTTTTTCATTAAAAGCATCAATAAATTAAACATAAACTGAACAACCAGTATAGCGTAGGATTTAGCCTCTTGCAATGCTAGGTTTTGATGACATAAAAATGCTGCAATACCTTCACTTGTTCCATGTGTTGGTTTCTTTTAAGGATAGCTGTGACCTATCCGTCTAAAATGTTTGATTTGCTAACAAAAGATCGGGGTTCAATTCCCGAAAAAGGTCACTGGTTGTGAAAAAGTTACAACCAACCATGAATTGCTCTCTGCAACTGGACATGTTTCTAGTTGTCAAGGATGTCTTGCCAGTAGACTCAGACATGTCTAGCCAAAATCACAGAACCATTGTTTGTGCAACGATGGCTGTTAAAACACGAACACAGCCTCTGCTTGCGGAAAGCGTAGCAGACATCGTACTAGATTCTCAAGTGTTTGCTCAAATGTATTAGTTTCTCAAAAATATTTTTTCTCAGTTATCTGTTAATGTGCCACACTGAAAATCATTAAAATTGACAAGTTGAAGTAATATATTTTCTTCAATGATAAACCTAAAAATATTATTAATTTAACTTTTTGAGAGTTAAATTAATAATAACACATAATAGTCACACATAATAAAATATATGTGTGATCATAAATCTACCCAGACTAACATTAATGCAGGTTACTTTGTCTGAAAGGCTGTATGTTGCTTTATCTATTTTTAGATTTTTGCTGTATTAATCGTCTTGGGAGCCCTGCAAGGTGTGCTGACGCAGTAAGTACACGTAAACAATTTAAACCATTTTAACCTACTATCAATTGCAGCTAAATGTCAGTTAATATGATACTACTCATCACTTTTGTGTAATATCCAAATCATTTAAGCACTTCCTATTTGGTTGATAAACGATGTGAAATTAGGCAGATACTATCCAAGGTTCCTTTTTCAAATGCATTTTATTGACTCAGCCCCTTAGCATCACAACAATCGAAGCTGAGTTAAAAAAAATCTCACTGTTAGTTCTTTGTTTACATTGTTGGAGTTGTGCCATTACCAGATACTACCCATAATTCTCTTGTAAATATAAATAACTGGACGAATATCTTTACAATGACAACAGTAACAGGTGTGTTGAAGTATCCTTACAGACAGTGGTAATATTTAGCTGGTCACCTTCAAGGAGTGATGTTAAATATAGATATTAACACTGTATGCTGAGCTGATTACAAGGTATAAGCTTGGGCTTTTTTCACTGTGAATACGTACTTGTGACTCAAATAGCAGTTACTAATGTGTTAGTCATCTGAAGTACATCAATAAGCTAATCACAATCTTTAGATCTCTATCAATAAAAGTAAATTCTTATCGATTGCAATAGAATTTTAAACACCCATTAAATTATTTAAATAAAATAGACCCGGTTTTTGGTGGATTCAGAAAATAGTAAATGGTTTATGTTACAAGTGATTTTGTTGCCAATTCTCTAATTGGCAAATATTTGTCAGAGCTGCTCTATGGTTTATCTGTCTAGAAAAGTGACAGGTAATTGTTTTAACCAATCTAGTTTGCTGTTTATGGCTTTGAAGCACTAATGATTAGGTTTTGTTCTAAGCCTTCATTTATGCAGGTTATCAGCAAGGACTTTATTGCTTTTAGAAATAAAGTGACAAACCATGAATAAAGGAAATGTGTTGAGTTTGATTCTTGCCCTCTTTGTGTCCAAATAGCCTTACTCTGCTGTGTACAGACGTCTAAAAATTTTACCAGTTTTTAGGGTTCATTTAGATGATTGACGTTACACTTGCATATTCAGTGCAGACTTTTGATGCATTTAAATCTAGGCACAAAGATAGGGATGGTCGTAAAAGGCCTGGAAAACATGGAGAACATGGGCAGCCCGGACAACCTGGACGACCTGGACTGCCTGGTTCAGGTAGTGTTGATTCCCTTCGTGGATCTATAAGAAGTTTCATCAGCAAAAATGTAAGTAATGCTTCAGAGCGTTGATAAGTTAATCAGTTTTACTTCACTTATAACATATATAATATAATTATTTATATAACATATAACATTTAACATAACTAGATATATATAATATAGCTGGAATAACATAACTATATATATATAGTTATATATAACATATACTATATAACATACATAACATAACATATATATACATGTATATATAACATATCTAGATATATATAAAACATAACTAGCTGAATATAACATAACTAGATGAAATATGTAACATAACTAGATATATATAACATACATAACATAACTAGATATATATAATATAGCTGGAATAACATAACTATATATATATAGTTATATATAACATATACTATATAACATACATAACATAACATATATATACATGAAATATGTAACATAACTAGATATATATAACACATAACATAACTAGATGAATGCAGGCATTGAACGGGTATATGCTACACATTTGTTCAAGACTTAAAATAGCTCATAATCAATGGCAGGTAATGTAGCTGCCATTGATTAACTTTCTTTATCAAATGAATCTGAGTAACTTAAGCTAGTAAATTAAGCTAGTAACTTTAAATCTTTAGTATAATAGGAGCAATGTCTGAAGCGAAGCTTACGCTTGTTTGGCAAGTGCAATGAAGCGAGGCAAAGAGAAGCAAACAGAAGCCAGCCAGCTTGTGCCTATAATTATGCATATAATCACACTAGTAAGTGTAATGTCGTAACTAACCAATAGTATTTTTGCTAGCGCTGCATAAGTATGTGGCAATTGTCACTGAGAATAGTGAGGACATTGTAGTGAAATGGATCCCGTGCCTGTATGCAAAATTGGAGGTTCAAAGTTTGAAACCAGTGCAATATGGATTTGTCGTTGTTGCAAGATTTTTGTCACTATTACTGGATAAGTGAAGGACAGATGATGAGCACTCACACCTGTATATATATAGTACTTTACTGGCAATAATTTCATTTCACAAATAGAAATGTTTTTCAAATTAGGCCATACAACAATAGTAAAACAAAAAAGGGGAAAAAAGCAACGGTTAGCCATTAAAATTGAATAAATAGTCTGACAAATAGTGTTTAAAATGCCTTTCTCTGCTAAGAGAGTGGCTATTTGGTGGAAGATTGTTAAAGCAGGTGGCAATGACATTTTCAAAATGATTGTTAGTGATTTTATGCAATTTTTTTCACCCTACATAAGTTGAAATGAGTTGAGAACCTGTAACTGTCATGTAAAAAATGAGGACACAAACCATGAAAAATCTTGAAACATTGAATTGAAGTAAAATAAATATTTAGCATAGGCAGAGTAAGAAGACGCAGAGATTTGGTAAGATCATTTGGTGGAATGTATGCAGGAGTATGATGTAGATTTGCAATGAGTCGAAATGCTTTCTTTTTGCAACAAAAATAAATCCTTAGTGACATATCTTGGAGCTAGATTATAATAAATGTGGATACCATAAATAATATGGCAAAATATAAAGTGATAATAAAATGCAATAGCAGATTTTGAGTTCATGTATGGCCTGCAAAACTGGAGCTGAGTCAATCACTTCGTGACCTTACTACAAATAGTGTCGACATGATTACTCCAAGAGAGTCGATCTGTCAAAACAAATCCTAACAATTTTGTCTCATGTCTACAAGTGATGGATTGACTGTTAAACTTAAGAGTAAAGCTGTTTCGAAGGTTTTCATCAGCATTATAAAGAAGAATGCGTGATTTTTGTAAATTGATTGTCATATGATTTGATGTACACCAGTTGCTGGTAATTTGCATGATGAGATTGCAATTTGTCTCAAGAAGTTGCAGATCTTTGTGATAACTTACAAAACAGTATCATCGGCTTAGGCAAAGCCTTTTGGAATAAGTCTAAGAAGATCATTTATATATATTAAAAATAATACTGGCGCCATAAGTGACCCCTGTGGAACACCAACATCTATTTCTTGTGTCAATGATTCCTTGTCATTCATGACGACCTTTTAGCACCTTTTGTGAAAATAGTTTTGAAGTACATTATTTGCAACGATTTATTTTTAAAACCAACAAGTTCTAATGTAGTTTACTGATATAATATTTTGTGATTGACACAGTCAAAAGCTTTGCTGAAATCCAAAAACATCAAGCAAATCTTCTCACCTCTGTATCTATAATTAATCTTGGTTCTAATATTATAATATTATTATAATATTATAATAATAATCCAATTGTATCCCATTTGAAACTTTCTGGTACTACATCATTTGTCTATATACCTTAACTGTCTGTAAGTAGTCTACTGTAAACGCTCGATAAAGACTTGACAAGTCAGACAGAGTAGAAGTACATGAATTAAGAAAACTCTACACTTACATCTAACCGTTCATGTTGACATCAAGCAAACTGGTTGTGCTGACTTGTAAAAGAATTTTCACAGTCAAGTTTGATGTTCATTAATTAATATTAAATTAATTAAATACTCCAAAACAAAAACTAACATCACCTGAAAATAAATTATTTATATATTATTCAGCAATTTTACACGGCGAGTCAAGTTTTTTTGACTTGCGCTAAACCTGGAATCTATGCGGGTAAAATGGCTGCTAACTAGATTTGGCAAATAACTGCTATCGGCTGTCTAGTCCGTGATTATTTTTAATCTGTATAAATATAGCTAAAAAGTTTATTTCTATCTTTTAACAAACAATTAAATATTTGTTTTTTTGTCATGATTGCTTGGAAAAGCTGTTAATGATTTCTACATATCCTATACATTAGACACTTTAAGTGCAATTTTAGACAGAAACAAAATTAATTGTTCATCAAAGAAAGCCTAATCAATAAGCGAAATGTGAAGCTAATATAGTATTTCTAGGTAAACAGCAGATTACCACTGGCGCTGAGGCTAGTGTTCCACAGTTGTGTAGGAAGCACAGGCTGTGATGGATGCATCAATACAGCTGACAAGGCAAATACCGGTAGGATTATGAACTTTTGTCCCTTGATTTGGTTCAAACTAAGCATGTTTAGTGGTTATCGGGAACATGCTAGAAGCTTATATAGTAATACTTACTGATAACTTGTGAGGCAAAATTTGAGTATTTAATACCGCATTGTAAAAGCAATAAAGAATATTACAAGTATTGGGTAACTAATGTATATATTATTATATTCTCATTAATTGATAATTTATTTTTTGGTTTGCTTTATAATAAAAGTCGCAATAGCTTAGCTACGTAAATTTCATCATAAAAAAACATAACAGATTATGATAATTACTGAGTAGTTGTTTATTATTATATATTGATTTATTGCTTCTTCTTTTTAAAATAAACATATTGATAGTTTAATTATGTAAACATCTGCTATAGAAACATGCAGTTTTCTTGTCTAACCCTAAAAATGGTTTTCTTGCAAAGTGTTAACACTTGTAGGTTTATATGTTCCATTTTCCTTACAGGTCTACAGACAATTTACAAAGACACAATTAACCTTTGGAAAAGCCTGGGCAAGCCGATATCTTTTGCTGACTTTGTTGTATTACTTGGAACCGTTGCTGTCGAGTTAGGCATGTCACGCAAAGGTACGTATCAATCTGCTATGCTGACAGCAAAGCCTTGTTACATAAGTAATTCATAAGCGCATATACGTGCATGCCTGTCCATGAATTTCAAAAAATAATTGAAATTAAAGTCTGTTAAAATCGTTTTGTTTTTTTAGAAGTATATGTATTAAAAAATTAATCGATAATACTTGAGAGGGAAAATCAAGCATGGAGTTATTAAAAGCAACTGTGAACTGGCGCAAATAATTACATGTTCAAGAAAGTGTGTCAATATAAAATATATAAAATAAGGTACAACGATATTAATTGTGCACCAACTTTTGTATAACACCAATTGATAACCATAAACTGGTCCTATTTACTGGTTTCGCTCTAGGAGGTCCCGGTCACAGAAGACTACCTTTTAAAACAGGGAGGTCAGCTTGCAAAGATCCTAGCAATTACAGACTCTCTCATAAGTATCATCAGGTAAATAGATGCTATTACTATCAGCAATGTCTCTTCAAACATTTTATAAGCGGTTGATTTTATTAGCGAGTTGGCAAACCTTCTAATTTATAAGAAGCTAAAGTTACATAGCCAATCTCAATGATTTTTAGAATAATATTTTGTGGCGACATGTAAATCACATTGGTATTGCTAGAATTGTTTTCATTATAATCATTATTAATAGTGTGTATATTATTACTATGTTGAGTTCTTTGATCCACACTCTTCTCCATTCACTCTCTCTCCCTCTCTCTTTCTCTCCCTCTCTCTCTCTCTCTCTCTCTCTCTCTCTCTCTCTCTCTCTCTATCTCTCTTTCTTTCCCTCTCTCTCCCTCTCTCTCCCTCTCTCTCTCTCTTCTTCCCTCTCTCTCTCTTTCCCTCTCTCTCCCTCTCTCTCTCCCTCCCCCCCTCTTTTTCTCTCTCCCTCTCTCTCCCTCCCCCTCTCTTTTTCTCTCTCTCTTTTTCTCTCGATCTCTCTTTTTCTCTCTCCCTCTCTCTTTTTCTCTCTCTCTTTTTCTCTCTATCTATCTTTTTCTCTCTATCTCTCTTTTTCTTTCCCACTTTTTGTCTCTCTCATTTTCTCTTTATCTCTCTTTCCCTCTCTCTTTTTCTCTTTTTCTCTTTATCTCTTTTTCCTTCTCTCTTTGTCTTTTTCTCTCTTTTTCCTTATTTCTCTCTCTCTCTCACTTTCTTTCTCTCTCCTATTTATTCTCTCAAAATAACAAAAAGAGTGTGAGTGAATATTGATATTGAACAATCTTGCAGGGTCAAGACCCAAACTCATTGGCATTCTTAATGAAGGAATTTAAGCTATCCAGAAATCAGGCTGTAGCTCTAATGGGTAAGCTTTAGAAAATAATATACAAAGATTATTTAAAATCAAATACATGTTTACTTTTTAATAAACAGGGCTGAGCAACTTTAATTGTATTCTGTTCATAGACATAGTAGGTGCGTATATCTCAAAACTGTTCCTATTATGAGTGTATGTAGAACGATCTAAATTCATTATAAGCCAATCATTTTGTAGAGGTCATTGGAGTTAACCTATGATAACTTTTTCATTATATATTGAAGGTGCTCATTCTTTGGGAACGTGCAAAGCGTCTGTCAGCGGATTCGTCGGTCCATGGGACAGGACAACTACTACTCTTGATAATGGCTTCTACCTTAATTTAGCTAACACCAACTTTGATATTAAAAAAGCTCCAAATGGGTAAGCTGTTCTTTACTCTTAGTTTGCTAAAACCTGTTAACAATAAAAAGTGTTTTTTGGTGTGTAAAATATTATAAACAAATTGATTAGTTAAAGTGCAAAAACTTACCTTCACATAATTTGAAGGCATGACATAATTATTTTGCTAATAATCTGAACAAAGGGAATAACAATGTCTAATCGCCAAACATTGTTTATCAAAAGTGTCTCAAATTGCAGCTTCACTCAGTGGAGTAAGAATGGACAGATGATGCTCCATGCCGATATGTCTCTCGCACGAAATTTAAAAATCTCCAGTGGTCAAACACCGCTCTGTAAGACTTCAAACCAATGCTCTGCTTCACCAGATCGGAACCAGGTAGAAGATAGTTTTACTTAAATTTTATTTATTTTAATCAATTTAAGACTTGTTTATATTCATTTTGAAGTTTTAGTATCATATGGTGCTTCAGGTCAATTTTGTATTCTTCTATAATTTAACTATGAAATAAAAATTATTCTGCTGATTTGATGCTCATTTAATACTAAGCAAAATTACTGGCAGATGTTGGGCAGGTTTAGACTTATTTTTTGCAGGTCGTGAAGTATGCTAAGGATCAGAAGACATGGGCAAACGACTTCCAAACAGCATTTTTAAAGATGGTCGAGCACTAGGGTGGAGTTCCACTTATCATGGTGTTTGTTACATAGGGCTGGTGGAAGTATATGTTATTTACTTGTCATTTACATGCTTTAGGCAGCACTTTATACACTATAGTTTGGTTTTATAAGCATGTTGCATGGTTTTATTTAACTTGATCTATTCTTCTTTTCATTGAGTCATTTTTAATGTTTTTTGAAGCAAGGAGTTGATAATATTCGTGCCACTTTGGCCAGTTATGTTCAGTGGGTGTGGTTATGTTCAGTGGGTGTGGTTATAAAAATACGAGTTCAACAAATGACCTTCTTGTTCCATGATTCCTCATGCTGCCAAATGTGAAACTCAAACAGTTTACTTAGCAGCAACACAATATTTATGCACTTTAACAGTTATAGAAGGCCGAGTCAAAGTACTACAAGTATCAATCTCAACAGCTTTAGCTTCAAATTGTTAAACAATATTTTGTGTAGTGGCTATATACATGTATGTACAAACATTTACACGTATCTACATGCATTTACATGACGGTTGTGCTGCTGGTGCTCACTCGTCTGTGTAATGCTATAACTGTGTCTGTTCTTCTGCAAACTGTGCTGCTAGTCTTGAAATATCAACCAGTCCCTTTTGCTTTGCTTTTATTTTCGTTATAAATTACACACGCACGCACACCCACACGCACAGGCGCAGTCGCACACACACACTATATACATATAGATACATGTGTCTGTGTGTGTGTGTGTGTGCATGGTGCGTGGTGCGTGATGCGTGGTTCGTGGTGCGTGGTGTGTGTGTGTTTCAAACAATTGTATATCAAGAATCAAACAAAAGCAGAGATGATGGGGCCAGTGCGAAATAGCCAAGCTAACCGGTCGCAGGCCCGCGTCGACAGCATAAGGTGTAGACACTAATACTCACCAAGCCGAGCTAAAGTGGAGCCTTATTTCCATTTTAAACTCACCAATAGGTTTTATTAATTTCAATGACGATGGCAATTTATTCCACAGTGCAGACATCACAAAGTTGGATGTTCGTTGACCAGCAGATGAAGAATAAAAAGGAGCGGGAAGTGAGGATGATTGAAATCGGGTGTTATAATGGGAAGGTTTTTGAAACGTTTGTGAACGATACAGTTTGTGTGCTCTAATAAATTATTTGTAATGATACATTCTATCAGCAGTCAAAATCTTAGAGTCGGGAAATAAATCAAAAGTTGGGTAACCAAAAGGCTTTTTATATACATGTATAATACGCAATATTTTCTTTTGAAACTTAATTAATTTGTCAAGGTGAACCCAAAAAGCATTTCCCCATGATTCTATAGAGTAGCATAATTTAGAGTGAATAAGAGAGCAGTAAAGCATTATCAGAATCTTTCTTGGAACAGTAGTGCTTAATCGAAAAAACAGTCCTGAAATAGGTCTTAAGTCAATCAGTAAATTGCGTGTGTGTGAGGACCAACTCAATTTCTTATCAATTTTAATGCCTAAAAACTTAATTTCATCTACTTCAACAATATTTTTATCATTTAAAGTTAATAAGTGTTCAAATTTAAAACTGATCTGGTAGTTTTTGAAAACAATGTAAGCTGATTTTTCACAATTAATTGTTAGTTTATTTACTTGACACCAGTGGCTCAGTCTTTGAAGATCAAAATTAATTTTTGTGTAAGATTCATTCAAGTCAGAAGAAGAAAAAAACAAATTTGTGTTGTCAGCATATAAAATTGGAGTTAGATACTGTAGAGATTGACAAAGATTATTTATATATAGTGAGAACAGAGTTGGCCCTAACACAGAACCCTGAGGCACACCGCATGTTATGTTGCAGGAATTAGAATATGAATCATTTATTTGTGTGACTTGAGTTCTATTCGACAGATAAATAGGGATCCAATTAATAGTCAATGGATTAAAATTATAATTATTCAACTTGTTAAGTAATATATTATGATCAATGGTGTCAAATGCCTTACTAAAATCTATGAAAATACTAATTACACATTCTCTTTTATTGAAAGACTCTAGAATTTGATCAGTAAAAAATAAAATTGCATCCGATGTACCTCTTGCCCGCCTAAAGCCAAATTGATTTTGATTGAGAAGGTTGTTGGATTCTAAGAAATCAAGAATTTGCTGATTTACAGGTTTTTCCATTACCTTGCTAAAAATAGGTAAGATAGAAATAGGACGATAATTGTATCTACATGTATGTTATAGGTGTATATACATGTATATACTAGTATAATATACATGTATATACTAGTATATACATGTATCATAATGTATATACTTGTATATACTAGCATATACATGTTTATACAAGTATATACATGTATATAAAAGTATATACATGTAGATACTAGTATATACATCTATATACATGCGTATACTTGTGTATACTTGTATCTACATGTATATACAAGGGGATGGTGCTACTGGTCCTCGCTCTTAACGGTGTCTGTTCTTCAGCAAATTGCCAGCGAGGGCTGTCCTGCTGCTAGTGACAAACCATCGGACAGTCTATTTAGCTTTGTTTGTATTTTTGTCATAAAGTACACACACACACACGCGCACACGCATGCACGTACGCACACACAGTAGGCATTCAATGAAAAGTGCTGCACAATGCCAAAGAAGCAAACAAACAAAAAATACTCAGTGTTAGCTGCTGCTGAAAGTCACTGTATGTCTACATCATTTACTACCTGAAATACATGTATATTGCTGCTATATGAGACTAAGAGTTGTCCTACCATCAATAGATAGATGCTTCTGCTTGTTTTACCATTAATTCAATTTTTATTTAATTTCAATTATCTTAGTATTTTATTTAAAATATGCATATTATTTTATTAATTTTACATATTCATTTTACATACATGTATTTAAGTATAAAAATTCCTAAAACTAATTTGCGTTTTTGTCACTAGTGTCAGTGTGATCATCATGTTCATAGGCAGGGCAGACAGCTTTGGCCTGGAGCCTGTCAACTTAGTGCTAGAGAGTGGGGTGATGATGGTGACACCCAGTCTCAAACGGAGGAACTTTCTCATTGTAGTAGTTTCGACTACGAGAAGGACTTGGAGACCGACTTTGGCAGGCTTCATTCTTAGGCTAAAACTAAAGAGTTGTTTTCTCACTCTTGTTAACCTACAGTAGGTAATGTCTACTTAAACGCGGGTCTCCTATAAAAATCCTGAGAATCTAAGAACTCGCTTTAAGATCATAGTCGTGCCAACAGCGCAACTTTTTCAGTTTATTTGAGTTGATTGTTGCCGGTCGTAGGGTTAGTCACATTTGACATTACAACCAGTGTTACCACATGCCAACACTTGTTAAATTGCTATACTGATATACTATTGCAATTACTAGTTTTAAAACTAATATACAAGTGAGAGATATTTTTCTACGTCCTCCTTTTCTTGGCTGGCTATGTTGTAGTCATTAGGTGCTATTATATCCATTATAGTAGCCCTTTTGCTCTTTTTGTTTACCGCTACTATATCTGGCTGGTTTGCCAAGACATGTTTGTCAGTTTGAGATATAAAAGTTCCAGAGGAGATTACCACTGTCATTCTCACTGACTGACTGGTATAGGTACTCACTGGTATAGGTACTATATCTGGAGCTTCCCTCCAATGTTGCAATTTTCTGAGCAATCCTCATCGCATAGACTTCTGCACACTACTCCTGCCACTAATCAAAAGATTTCAGGGCTGACACTTTTAAAAAACTTGGTGAGCAGGTCAAACAACTGTGGATATTTTAGGTTTCACTGTGTCATGTTTATGAAAGTAAACAAAAAATCCAGTCTCTTAATTAGAACAATTAAAAAAACTATGAAAAATAATGATGACTAACTACTTTTGATCTACAAATAGAACCGTGACTTAGCTATGCATAGATAAAAATCTACATATAGAAACTGTTATCAAATTCATTGCATCAAAAACATAGATGTAAGACAACCTGAAAAAATCAGATCTTTACTATGATGAAAGTTGTGGTTTGAAATTGTAAAAAAGACTGCATCATGAAGGATTCCAACTCACGGCATTGGTCTTAGTAGCCCAACATGGTATCATCTCCACCAGCCAGCTATACAAAACATTACTGAATAACTGTGCCTATGGTTATTATCTGCACTTTATCAGTGTGCATGACAATCTCTTACAGTACAAACTGCTAGGGTATTAGTATTAGTATTAATAATCAAAACAAGCTATTTTCTAAACCTGGGAGTCATAGACTGCCTAAAAAAATTAATACAATAATTTGATCATTATTTTTAATATATTGTTTCTAAAGATTATTTAGGTAATCAGCTCCAATGTTATTGACCAATTGCAAGGAACCAAATTCAACTGTTTTTAGAATACATCATCATTTAAAACATTAGTCAGACACTTGTAAAAGGGAAAGGAGTAGCCCTTAACAAAGTTTTGATAGTGGACAACTCCTCATTGGCTAATTTTGCCGCTTTTGCCATTTTTCGCGTCTAGAAAGATGCTTAATAGGCTGATAAAACATCGGGCAATGTTTCTATTTTTCTATACTAGTGACTGTTAACTGCTGTAACTAAAATTGTATTACAACTTCACATGGGTATTTCAAATCAATACAAGTTAATTACAATAAAAACTAATGAATATTTAGCCAATAAATATAGTCATAGATTTAATACAAATCAACAATCATTAAACAAATGGCGCAAGGGATTCTGACTGCTGTTTTCTACAGACCAACAGCAAATTATTAGCTGAAATACACTTAACTGTCTAACGATAGCTCAATTGCTCGATCATCTAACAACTTCTACTTTGTACATTTTTAATAAATAGTAAAAAGCTAAAAAATAGGCTACTTGTTATTTAGTAACAAAAAGTTACTAAATAGTAACTTTCTGTTACTAAACAACAAGTGTGATCAGCTCCCTAGATCTCCGTTTGTTGCATATAAACAAGCTTTTGGAATTTGAGGCATATTTCAGCTGCATGTGTGATTTGATTTCAATGCAAAAAAATTGACTATTTAATTAGTTGATTTGTTAGTGTTGAGTTATCAGATCAGTGTTTACTGTACTTGGATGCTACAAATTAGTTTTGGTTAGCTTAATAAAAACTAACAGGAAAGATATATCCTAACATTATTTACAAATTATTAAAATGCATATTTTTGTAGCTGAAATAATGTAAATACTTTAATCTATCCTTGCTAGTATTTTGGCAGCCTAGTATAATGTGAGAAATTATCAAGTGTAATAGTTATTCGTACAGTTAATCTGTTAACCCTGTGGCTGGCCAATATGCGCAGTAGTTAGAGTGTTGTTTTAGAATGCCAAAAGTTGTAAGTTCGAATAATATACAAAGCAGTTCTTTTTTCCAGCCTCTAGCCATAGATTTGGTCAGACACGGATCTCATTCTAGTAAAAATTTGAAGCTTATAAGAAGTTGAATGCTACTTGATACGGTATATAAATTGCCTATAAAAGGCGAAATTCCCCATTTATAGGCAAATTCTGAAGACTTAGTTGTGGAATTTCTTGGCCAGCCGGCAAGCTTCTAATACTATGTATACAAACTTACTTCCTGAGGATGTCTGATAGCATACCACAATCACATTTACTATGGCACTTCAATCGGTCTACAGAGTAGTTTGAAGAGAGCTCATATTTAGGCTCTTGACTTTCAATCGGATGGTCAAGATGTTTTTTATTATCGAAAGTGAGTGAAGCTCTAAACTGTTACATTGGTGATACCATGGTCTAGAGATATCTTTTTAGAATTATCTGTTACGCTTGGACAAATATCTTACGTCTTATTTCATAGCAACCATCTTGGCGACGTATTAAGTGCTAAAGAGGCTTACGATTGTTTGTTCAGTGAACGCTTACATGGATAATATCTCTCAGTCTAGTATATCAATTACTTCATCAGCAAATCCTTTAATCTGGTCTCATTTGCTCAGTGAGTTTGTCTTAATGTGTGAATGCGATCAGGTTTTCCATCTTTTTCAACTTTTACATTAACATCGCGACTATGAAAAACAATTTTTATTCAAGTTGGATTTGGACTATTTAGGATTTCTCAGATTTTTCATTGAAGTTTATTTTTAAATTGTCATATTTAAGTAATATTAAATCCAGGGTGTGATTCAGTCATTTGATTGGTTGATTAAAACTTTTTGGTTTGCTTCGTAAAGTTTTCAAAGCTACATTCCTGCGTAACAACTTCGTAATTTTCCTTTGTTTACTGATTAATTTATATGAAATCACATAAGCATAACGTCACATGTTAATAATTTTTCCAAGTTTCTGTTTTTGTCATGAATTAATTTTTGTAATTTGCATGGCATCAAAAATTTGCAGGAGCATCATAGCTAAACACGAGAGAGACAATATAGTTGATGCTAGGAGCCTTTATAGCTAAACTTTAGAAAAAAGTTATAATTGAACATAATAGAAAAATTTTAGCTAAAGCTAGGAGTGATTTTTGCTGAACTCTAAAAAGGCATTATAGCTAAACCTAGGTAAACAATAGTAGCTAGAGCTAAGGGTCTTTATAGCTTAACTCTATAAATGTGTTATAGCTAAACTTACGAGAGAAATTATAGCTAGAGCTAGGAGACTGTATAGCTTAACTCTATAAAGGTGCTATAGCTAAACTTAGGAGAGAAATTATAGCTTAAACGAGGATTCATTATAGCTAAACTTTAGAAAAGCATTATAGCCAAACCTAAGAGAGGATTTTTAGCTAAAGCTAGGAATCATTATAGCTTCAGAAAGACATTATAGCTAAACCTAATCTAAACCTAAACTATAACTCCACTTTTAGCTAAACCAAAGAGACGAGTTATAGCCTTAACCTCCAAGTATTATAGCCGAACCTTAAAGTAGCATTATAGATAAGCGCAGGCATACTTTTTAGCTAAGTCACAAACATACATTACTCGTAAACATAACACAGGTAGGCCTACGTGTATTGGCACTGAAGCTATGGAAATGGCACAACGATTCCACAATTTCTACAAACTGTGAAATATAATAATTTTTGCGTGTATTTATATTAATTCGAAAGCTTGCTTTATATTTTATGTATTTAATATTAGATTAATAAAGCATTCATACAACTTCACCTATGTCTTACTTCTGTTTCATTTCCATGAAATAGCTTTGCCTTGGCTAGTGATATGACAGACTTTAATGCATACACCCTGTTCCTGCTACCGGGCCAAACACTCACGAGATATGACAAAATCATTTGCCAGTTTCCTTTCTTGCACACTCCAAAGTCATTCCACTTACAGATTTAGGCAGAGCATTGGCTGTACTTAAATGACTTTGCTCATAGGAGCATAAATTATATTACATAAACCCACAATTAATGTCAAGCTGGCTTCCGTTGCTATAGCAACCTACAAAACCTATCATATGGCGAATATCCACTTTTAAGCCAACAGACGAAAACAAACCTAACAACTGTAAGCCAATCCTTTCCTGCCTTTGATTTACCTATAAAGAATTAACTTAATACTGACCAATAGAAATAGAAGGCATATTGGCAGAAAGTAAAAGGATATATACATGTATGTATGGTAGAGACTAGAGAAGGGGTTTATATAACTAATTGGCAGCCGTGGCAAGGTGTCAGCAAGGTGTCAGCAAGGTGTCAGCTGTTTAGATCTCAAAACTTAATGAATCGTCAGAATGAGTAAGTGCAGCTTCTGTTAATCATCATCTGATCTGGCTACTTTTTTTGGCATCAGAAGTTTAAAGTTGAATGTGACGTTGTTTATGTTTTAGAAATGCTGAAACCTGCTAAAATTCTTGCCTTCCTGTTGGTAACTTCTGTGAGTACGTGTCTTATATATTCTTAGCTTGTAGTCCAACAATTTGGCTTTGAGATAAGGTTTTGATGCAAAGATACGTAAATACAGAAGGTCCTCAGTTTATAACGTTGATCTGCTTTAAGACTTGGTGCAAGTCAAGTTTAACTGTAATTCGGAACATCCTGAAAAAATTACTCTATATGTACTGGACTGAATTGTATCATAAATAACATGCAGTAGATAATATATAAGTAATTCGTTAAAAAAAATTCCTTATGGCAAGAATTAAATGACATTTTAATAAAATAGTTAAGAAGCTGGAGCAGTAATAGAGACAGCTGAAGTAGATGGTAGAGGTTCGTAGTAATAGAGACAGCTGAGGTAAAGAGTGTAAGTCTTTATACTTTGTTAAAGTACTGCTCTGGGTTAGACTGGTCAAACAGAATTCTTTTCTCATTCAAGATCTTTTTGTAATACTGCAGTAAATCCATTAAACCTGTAGAAACCCTAGTGAACCCTTTTCGTGTTAGGATCTATAATGAAGTTAAAAAGGTAAAATAAATGTTCAAACAAATGTGATAGACAAAATTCGCGTACACAACCAGAACAGCCTTTCACTGAAACTTAGTGAGACAACCATAAGGAGCCATATTTATCCACTGCGTGCTAGAAATCAGTTTGCAATTGTTTACATCGCTTAAGACGCAAATGGTGCAGGGCAGGACAAAACTTAATATCATTTGTAACATCGTAACAGAGTGACTCAGCACCGTCATAATCTAAGGACTCCCTGTATAGGGTATTATAAATTTCAAAGTTACCCAGCACAGTAAATGTCACTTTTTTGTAGATTTTATATTGTTAGTTGTTTTGTTTAGTTGTTTTGTTGTTTCAAGGCGTATGCATTCATTTTAGCCAGCCATTCTTAATAAATTTTCTACGCTGTATTGTATCCTTCACATTAGCGTTACAACTCATTTCAACTCTGAATGCTTCTCAGGCTACATCCGAGCACATTATGGAGGGAGTGGTGTGACATCTGGATACCAGGACGCTCATCATGGTCGTCAAAGTGAAGTTAGACATTACCAACTTTCTTGGCTCACTTGGGTCCCCCAGAGATATCGCTCTTATATCAGATCGTATTTACAGCCTACTCCTAGTGCACCACTGACGACATCTCCTTGTAGGTAGACCGATTAATTTTTATTTTTTATAAAACTCTGTTTATCTAGTGATTTACAGGTATATTTATTTACAATTTTAAATTGTTGAGAAAAGTACCATACAAACCAAAAAGATATTCAAAGTATGAATTTTTAATATCTCTCTGGTAATAAAAGGTAAACCATTTGCGGATTTCTAAAAGAATTATTAGTAAATAAGAAGCCAAAATTATGTATGGCAGAAGCTTTTGTCAACCAAAAGCTTCTGAGAAAATATACGCAAAAATATTCTCAAGAAAATATTTGAATAACCTGAAAAGGCTTTTTCATAAATGTTTTTGCATCCACTGCCAGCAGCCGAACTAGAACAACCTCTTGTCAGCTTCATTCTTAAGTTTTAGTTTAACTATATTATATAATATATTATATTGTGTTTATTACTCTATTGGCAATAATTTCATTTCAAATAGAAATATTTTTCAAATTATGTCATACAACCAGAAAAAAACAAAGAAATTAAATTTTTTATTCTTTTGTCGTATTGGCTTGAGAGATAAGGGTGAGTTATTTGCAACGGCTAATGCTCTACAGCGTACAGCTGTTTGTAAGCATCTGATTAGATAAATGCATAGCTCAAAACTACTTATAAAAATATTCCAGGCGCTGAAGGTTTCCGTAGTAACTCTTTGATCAAACAGTTACTTGTTTGGTTTAATCACAACAGCTCATCTGATTGGCTGCTAGGTGCTATTATCAAATTTCATTGGTTTTTTCACATTTTCCTAGCCATTATTATTTTACTGTTCAATTTGCTGTTTTTATCTTAGCTATATTGGTGCTTTGTTAAGTTTCTGATTAAACTATTTGCATTTCTTCATTTTTAGTGACATCATTCTATTGTTGTCAGCCATCTTTATAGACAACTTTTATCATTAAAAACACGAAGATTTTACAATGAATTTTTGAAAACGATGCGTTTGTTTGCAATTTTTTATTATAGTATTAAAACAGCATCAAAAAATACTATTAAATAAAAGAATAACGATCATTTTCTACCAATATGGCGGCTTTTTTTGTGAATGAGTGCGTGTGCAAAAGGCTTCATGACGTCTAAAAAAACAATGGAATCCCCCGTTTTTTTTACGTCATCAAGCCGTATATCAAGCCGTATATTTATGTTATATATGCTTAGACTTTTCTGAAATAAATATATATGCATAGATCTCGCTACTTCATTAGCGTTTTATGTGCCCAATTATTAGTCATGTTTACATGTAACCCAATGCATGGGCATGGGATTTTAGACTTTTCATTGCAGCACGCTAAGAATAATGTTTACTATTTTCATGACCTGTGCTATGCTTTTAGATATACCTAGTATGAGTTGGTCAACTTGGACTGCCTGGTCACAATGCACAGTAACATGTGGAGAAGGTGTTCACAGCAGGGCTAGACAGTGTCTCACCAGACATTTGGCCAGGCAAGGCTGTTATGGCCCTTCTATAGAAAGCAAAAGTTGTAGCAAAGACTACTGCTGAGACAGTTAGGTCAGTAGTTGTTTTTAAGACTGCAAGATCCTGTTAGAGACAGACTTCTAACAAAATCGTAAGCATTTTTAGTTAGTTATAAGAGGTGGAAGTAGCAGATTTAACAAAGATTTTCTATGGAGAAGTTTGTAGCTGTAAGCTATAAACTTAGAATAGAAGCTTATAGCTTTATAGCCAATAGAAGCTTCATAGATAAATAAAACTTATTACGGTACGTATTTAACTTCTTAATTTAAAGCTTTGGAAATACTTTCAAACATTTTTTATAATGTAATGGTGTAGTTCATCACCTGCATTGAGATGTCACATTAGTTTGCTAACATATATATGGGTGGGATGTGCCACCTGCAGTGCAATATTGTAATAGTTTGCTAAGATGGTTGTTTAGTTTATCATCTGCAGGGCAATGTCAAAATAGTTTGAGGTGTACAGTTTGTCACATGTAAAGCAATCGTTCTCTGGAATTGGTATCTACTTGCTTTGCTACTGACAGTCAAACATTGTAGTAAGGCAATGAGATACAGGTATAAGTTTGTACGTATGATTGGATGAAACACATTCAAATTTGAGATTGGTTGGCAAACTTCTAGATGATTGGCCAAACACAAAACTTACATTATATTCCTAGAGGTGTTTTCTTTTCATAGTTTTGTAACAAAAAAGGATTAAATTCTTTTGTGAAATTACAAGTATAATTTTTACTTGTACCTTGGCAGTCCGCTGTACCGTGAGAGATTGTCAGTTGCAATATCTAACTGTACAATTATTCTGAAATATGGCAATGCGGTCAATTTGGTGATTTGTATAGTTGGTAAAGCTTTGGTCTACCAAACTGCAAGCTGTGAGTTCAAATTCTATTGAAAACAGTCTGTTTTCGTGCAAATGAGTGGATGGCTGTTATTATGGTAAAAATTCCCACGCATTTTTATCTTGCATGATTGTAAAATATATATCCAGAATATTTTGAATTTATTGCAAACAAAGCCAAATGCAAAACCTTTTCAAAGTTGGTATTATGGTAGCCTTTAGTTGGCTTAACATCCAGATTTTTAGCTTTTCACACTCAAAAGGAAACTCATTATATGACATAGATTGCTTAGAATAGAATGCAAAAAATATTTCTAGCACAGTTTATTGCTTCCAGAAACATCTGTTGGCTATTTGATTTGATTTATAATTGCACAAATCATTTTGCAGATGGTCAAGATGACAGCGCATTGGCACTGATGAGAGATATGGCTGTATTTATTAGAGCATTATTTGTTTCAACAGGATATTTAACTTGATTTGAGAATCATATATCACTGAACTATCAGGCAACAGTGATATTCTCCATCTTTCTAGGAAATCAACCGAAGTCTTTAAATATCATTTGTACATTAATTCTTGCATTAATCTCTGATCAAATTTTGTTGTTGGCATTGTGGAATTTAGCTTGTTTTGTTTAGTAAAATATAGTCCTAGTGATCCGAAATGCCTGACCTGTTAACAACAGGGTGGAGTTATATTTCTAAAAAAGTCCTTAGTGGTGACAGAATTGACATCTAACATTAAGTTGCTCTCTGCAACTGGGAAACTCAGCTCTCAAACATTTCCATATATTTTGCACTTACAACACAGCAGAGTAAGACATGGTGACCCTATTGATACCAAAAAACTGTAATGTGAATTTTGTTGCAAGTCTTTAAATTGCTCTCTGCAGCTGGGATGTCTTCAGTCGTCGAGGTTCCCTGGTCACCGGACTCAAACATGTCCAGCCAAAACCACAGAGACATTGGTCGTGCAACAATGGCTCTCAAAAAAGCGCCGCACAACCTCTGCTTGCAGTAAGCCAAGCAACATAAACATTTGTCAAGATTTGCTCATACATCTTGCATAGCATATTAGCACCTCCTCCAGCATGACTCATCACCTCACCCCTTCTTACTTGGATGAAACCATTTCCCTATTAAGTCAATCCTTAGCACAGCAGCGAGATAGATCATAGATTATGGTAGTTCACCGGATAGGCATCATCCTTAAATCACGTCTTGGCTCATGTCTATGATTAGTAGCATACATGAGAAACTCAACGATCGGAGATATCACAACTGCTTTCTGCAACTGAACATGCATCCAATCTTTGAGTTTCTCCTACCACTGGATTCAGACATGTCCAGCCAAGACCACAGCAATGTTTATAGCCAATGTTTGTACAACAATGGCTCTTAAAAACAACAGAGTCTCTGCTTGCATCAAGCTAAGCAGACATCATACTCAGCCTTCGAGGGATTTCTCATCCAATCCTTTATTTAGGATGTTGTTACATTTAGGGGAGGATGTGGTTTTCTATCTTAGTGTCATTTTATTCATCTGAATGACTTTCCATGTCAAATATTTGAGTTGACATAAATTCCGAAATTTTTTTGGACAACCAAGATCTGATTAGCATCTAATCTTGGCAGCATACATAATGAGAAAATGGATAAAGAACAATTGATGCCTGTAAAACAGCTATCTCCAGCCCTTAGTAGTATAAATAAATTACAACAGTAAGGGTAGCTAGAAGTTGAGAGACCACATGCTAAGAATAAGTTAGTTGACAGTTGATAGTTACTTTGACAGAAACCGATATTAGTGAAACACAATATAATTGGATGCCATCATCGACATAAAAACAAGGAGACATCTAAATTGGAAATCAATCTTATGACCGTGATATAACAGAGAAACTGCTATTTCAATTGTAAAGAAATTCTCAATTCTCCTTTGTTCTTACTACTTTAAAACTCATAAGTAGAGATTTCTACCCACATTTCTTCTGCTCACTGAAGAAGTCAGGAGTAGTAAAATCAGGCGCTTTGCCTAGGTGAGAACTATAGTTTGACAATGGCTCTGTTAACAGTACTCATTCTATTAACAGACTGTTAACAGTACCCACTCTATTAACATACTGTTAACAGTACTCACTCTATTAACAGACTGTTAACAGTACTCCCTCTATTAACATACTGTTAACAGTACTCATTCTATTAACAGATTGTTAACAGCACTCACTCTATTAACAGTTTGTTAACAGTACCCACTCTATTAACAGTTTGTTAACAGTACTCACTTTATTAACAGATTGTTAACAGTACTCACTCTATTAACAGACTGTTAACAGTACTCACTCTATTAACAGACTGCTAGCAGTGCTCACTCTATTAACAGACTGTTAACAATACTCACTCTATTAACAGATTGTTAACAGTACTCACTCTATTAACAGACTGTGAACCGTACTCACTCTATTAACAGTTTGTTAACAGCACTCACTATATTAACAGTTTGTTAACAGTACTCACTCTATTAACAGATTGTTAACAGTACTCACTCTATTAACAGTTTGTTAGCAGTACTCACGTTATTAACAGATTTTTTACAGCACTCACTCTATTAACAGATTGTTAACAGTACTCACTCTATTAACATACTGTTAACAGTACTCACTCTATTAACAGAAATTAGGATGTTCTAAGTTGAATAAAACCTTCAAGTTTCAACGAATTCTTTTTTTACGTTGTTCAACACCTCTCTGGCCGGTGCAGTATTTGCAGGGGCATTCGTAAAGAAGTAAAAGAGTATTAAAACTCATAACTGACATTTAGCTAAACTGAAAACAGTAGGTTTTTAATTTGATGAGACTGCAGGAGAAACCAGTGTGAGTATCATGTAGTATCATGTTTAGTTTAATAATATCAGTGAACAGTCTTCAGTTTTTTCAACTGACTGGCAATTGAAACGTGCAAAATATAACAAAATATATCAAAGCTACTCCAAAAAACTGCTAAACTTTTTAGCAAGTTTTATTGATTAATTTCTTATTATCTTATAGAATTTACAATATAGCCTTCTTACACAATATTTAGTGACTGAGAACGTATTTCACGTTTATGTGACAACTCCTCACAAAGTTCAGCTTCATTTCTTTAAAGGTTGACTTGCAGCAAAATTCACATTACAGTTATTTGATATGAAAATATTCACCATGTCTTACTCTGTTGTGTTGTAGGCACAAAATATGTGGAAATGTGATTACAAGCTCTTAAATGTTCAAAATCGAACAGTTAATCACAGCTATCACAAAACCGCTGTAGATTGGAACCTTTTTCAAAAGTGGCTCAAATGGGACGTAGTTGTACAAAATGGCTTCTGTTTACACTTTCACGCAACCTCATTCGTCGAAATATTTTTACAAATAAACTTCACGCATTCAATAAAACCATGTCTATTGTTCTTATGAGTCTATTTTATTGTCATTGTTATGCTGTCACTGTCAGCACTGATATCCTATAACTTACCGCAAAAATTTGTTTAATTTTTCAACGCTAGCTTGAAGAAGTACATATCAGTGTCTGATAAACATGACAAGCCTGTTGATCACCTGTGATAATCGAAAAATGCTGCAGAAATTATTTGTGAAGTATGAGTCACATGATCAGATTACAACTAGGCAATTAGACCAAGCCGAAACAAAACTGTAAAGCAGCGAGCATCTATATTTGATACGGGGTCTTCGGTAAAACCCGAAGTGTTTGTCATAAACTAGAGCTATGAGAAGTTTTATATTGCGCCATTTATTAGCCTTTCAATTTGTGTGAGAAGATCACGTGACAAAACAATAACCAAATTTAATGACTACATCAGAAAAATAAACTGATTCCGATCTACGGTGGTTTCGTGATGGCTGCGATCAACTGTTCGTTTTTGAGCTTTTAAGAGTTTGTAATCACGTTTTCACATATTTTGCACCTACAACACAGCAGAGTAATACATGGTGAGTATTTTGATACCAAATAACTGTAATGTGAGTTTGTTGCAAGTCAACCTTTAAATATGTATTCATTGTAAACATTGTTCCTGTCTGTCAGGTATTCAACCCCTGTGAGTTACCTTCTAAGTTTTTCTAATAAATAATGTTTCATTACATTTATTTTAGTAATAAAGTTTTTTACTAAAAGTTTAGATGGTAATAAACCTATTTTCCTTATTTATTTTCTTAAAATAAATAAAGAATATAAGTTTATTTTCCTTAAGTTCGCCCTGATAATGGCTTTTAAAAGACTTTGTCATAATGAGATTATATCAACCAATGCAATGAATTTCCATATAGGAACATTAGTTAATGTGTGGCCAGATCTTAGCCTATAATCTATTGCATAATGGCTTTAATATCAAAGTCACATTATAGAACTCAGGCTATTCTATTAAATAAATATCAACAATACTCATGTTTATATTATGGCTGTCTGTAATTGTCAACCAGAGGCGTCTATAGTGATAGGTTGTGTACACAGAGCAGCAATAGTTATCTGATCAACCCAGTTCTTCAAAGCATTTCATTCCCACAACAATAGTACAGCAAGGAGCTATTTTTCAAAGCATTGATTCACTTTTATACGCCATCAAGCCCGATCTGCAATTTATGACAACTATGTGTATCTCAGTATTATAGTGAGCACTTATTTCATAGAACTAATTAAATATATGACATTTATAAAGAGTAAAGTGCCAATACCAGATTTGGTCATTAAATGAGCTTGACCTCCTAACCACAAATAACTAACTTAATCTTTTCAATTGTATATATTAGTTTAAAAATGTGTCAAGAAACACTATGAAGAAACAATTATATAAGATCTGTACTGCACTACGTTGACTAACTGTGTTATCTTCGGTAGCTAATATTTCGTATTCCATGGATGGAAGTTTTCAGGGTCATATGTTGCACCTGTAATGTAAATAGAAACACTTGTCAGCTTTTATGGTTTTGTAGTTTGTGGTGGTCTGTTTACTTAAAAACTGGTGGACAAATTTCTGATTTAGTAACTGTCAACTTTGAGCAGACAACTCCAGAAGCTTTGAACAATAGCTCTAACGGATCATAATTCCTTCATGTGAAGAATTTTTCGCGCTGCAAGTTGTTGACAACAATCAGCACGTACTCACTGAAGTTATAGGCATTGCTTCGACAACGGGTCTAAGAAGAAGCCAAATTTTAAGCATTGCATGGTGTTTTATTGTGTTCTATTGCACTATGTGTAGCTTTGGCAATTACTTACTATTACAGCTGCATATGGGGCAGCTGTTTGCATCTACAGCAAAGCCACGCAATGGACAGCTCAGGCTATCGCATTCAAGTCTTGGACATCCATCTACAAAGTGAGCGCATTAACATATGTTTGCACAAAAAAGGGCAAACGTATACTAATGTTTACCCTTTAAATTATATAGGTCTTTATACATAGGTATACATTGCTTGCCATCGTTAGCATTAGTGTAGCTTTCAGTAAAAATTTATAATAATTTGGCTGTTAATATAAATATACAGCCAAATGTAGATGTTACGTGCCTTGATGAAGCACCTCTATAATCAAGTAACTTCAAATGGGAGTTCTATTCCTACAGAAGAAAACTTGTAAGGAAGAGTGGTTTTATCTTGTACTTAAATAAGTTGATAAATAGATGTACAAAAATAAATATTACAACAAAGAATGGGGTATAAAATGTGAAAAGCAACTCGATTACATAATCAATTCTCTAACTAAAAGCAAAATGTAACTTAATCACAAAGATTGTGCTGTTTTAACAGTAAGTAAAATAATAACTATTAAACTCAGGCTCTATAAACCATCATCATTTAGTAAGACAACTCCAGACGTTTAAGTTAGCACTTTTACAAATGTAAAACAATATTTTCACTACTCAGTGCTGTGTGTATATTTCATTAGAACTGAATACAACATATCAGTACACAAACTTCTTTTGATGATCAGACAATTCCTAGTCATCATCCAGTATGGCGACAATAGATTGCACATTTATTGATTGATGCAAACATGTAATAACCTGCAGCGCCGGCTAACATCGAGTATTTCCTGTTTGTTTGCATTGTGCATCGCTTTTCATTGAACACCTTTTAGACATTCAATTTGCAGGAAGAAAAATAACTACCTAATTTCTTCAATGTTCTTCTGAAACGAAAATATGGTGAAAGGCTCATATCACAGCCTGAAAATAAAAAAATAACATAAATAGTCTCACCACAACCACATCCAAGTTGACATCCATCTACCCCAAATACAAAACCATTTGGACAGGAAATTCCTCTCTCCACACAGTTGAACATTTCACAGCCTCCTGGTGGTGGATCTGAATAAAATAAAGTTAAATCATAAATTTAGTACACTTTTTTTGGTAAAAATTTAAAAAATTTAGTTCTACTTTTTTCAATAACAAACCAAATTCTAATGATTTATATACATGTATAACAAATTGTTTACCATGAGCTGGGCAGTGGGGCTCAGCACAGTGTTTTGCGTATGACCAAGAGTCACCTGGTGCAGCTGCAGTAGGCTTTGTACGAAACATTGCTAATTCGTGAGTAGTTAGTTAATTAGCCTATTGTGTTTGTACTCAGAAAAAAAGGAAACAATCATATGTACATGTTAAGCTAAAATAAAATATGTTTACAACCCACGCCGAGCTGAGTGTAGCTTTTCAAAAACATTTTTTATCATTATTTCTTCTTCGCAATGACCAGCCATGTCAGTGACATTATGGCTACCAAGCTTTCACAAATTGTAGATCGTCAGACTTGGGGTGATTATCCATTGAGTAGTAGTGCTAACATTGCAATGATTTCATTTTTAACAATAATAATAATGCTGTAAGCTATAAGAATAGTGATAACTCATCTAAGTTGAAAAATGTTGAACTTGTTACTCACAGTAGTAGCAAAAAGGCTGAAAGAGAGTTCTAGCTCATTCTGCAACACATTCGTAGTATTTTTATGGCATCAGCTGATGTAAAGTTTTACGTTGGTTAATTTGGCATCTTAATATTTTTTAATAGACCTTATGGTTCCAAAGTTATAATAACTCATATGCGCCATTGTCAAATACAGTCAAACATGGATAACTCTAACTTCAAGGGACCGAGCAAAAGTGTTCGAATTATCAGAGCATTCAAGTAATCAGAGCACTGTCACAAGTCCATATATTTACTTATTTATTAGTAGATACATGTACATATACAAACTATAATATAAATCAAAAGCACAAATGGCTTGTTTCAAATTAAATGCTTCTAATGTAAAGTTTAAAACGTTTTCATGAAAAAGTATAGAGATTTTTCTATCACTTGAGATTGGTTTGTTGTTTGAGGTGATGTTATTGCCAGGACGTTTTTCAGATTGACATTGGCAAAACTTGATCGTTGTTGAAATGCTCAAAAGAAAAGACATTTTTTCTTTTGGGGTTTTACCCACGATCAATTTTGCCGTTTTTTCTTGAAGTTTATGCAGATTACCTTACTTTACCTGGGATTCGTTAAGAGCAACACTCCGAGGCAGTTCAATTAGAAGTTTTACGAGGTTTTACGGTACATTCTATATCATTCACACTTTTTTAATAGATACTTATTGAATGTACACACGTATTCTGTGTTTAGGTCAAACGATGAATAGTTTTTTGTAGCTCAGACAACGTATACGTTTAATTACTTACAACAATTTTTAAGACGTTTTAAACATTCAACATTCCGACGTTGATTCAACACGGAATCAACGTCGGAAAACTATTCATCACGGGCTAGCCGAGTCACGCACTCAGAGATTTTCGCCACGCACATACAAAACAACATGCGATTTTTGTTTTGTATGTGCGTGGCGAAAATCCTTGCGCGCGTGACCCGGCTAGCCCGTGCTATTCATCGTATCGCAGTATAAATCAAATTTCACCAAACTTTTAGAAAAGTCGTTGACAAAAATATTTTGCCGATGGTGGTAATAACGACGCTTATGAATTACGAAAAGATGAAGTTTACCTCTATGGCTTTGAATAAAGTGATTTTCTAAAGCGAAAACAACCGTTTCGGTAGCTGTTGGGCAAAAAAACAGTTCGAATTAACAGTGTTGAGTTCGAGTTATCTATAGCAATTTATCATTACGTGGGAACGGACCAAAGGAAATGTTCGAATTAACCATGTGTTCGAGCTATCCGTGGACGAGTTATCCATGTTTGACTGTATTAGGCTTTTCAGAGTAGTTTATTGTCCTGGTAAAAAAAATTAATTGAATTACGAAAACGTTAAGAAGGCAAGACACACCTTATTCATAAAACACTACACCCAGAGTTATTCAACGGTTGTGAACACACCTTTTCATAATAGTCTTGCTTCATCAAGCAAGACTATTATGAAAAGGTGTCAAATTCAGTTGATTAGCAGTCAAAGCTTTATATTGTTTAGTAAACAGCAATTGATTAATGTTTTTTATTTATACATAATAATGTTAAATATATTGTTTTACAAGTCTTCTACAACACTAGCATGACTGCCACATAGACCATGACAGAGTAAATTAGATGAATAAGGAGGTGAACAATTTGATAATGATCTGTTTAAGGTTCTGTTGGCTTCACCATCAAGACCACTAGATACATGAGAGCATAAATCATAGAGGAGGCAACTACCGGTAGAATATTTATTCAAAATATAGATAAAATTCTGACTCACTGCATGCACAGATAGGGCAGCTTTCAGCGTCAGTAGCAAAGCTATGTGGACAGCTTATATCACAGTTTTCTAGTCTGGGACAACCATCTGAAAAAATAAGATCAACAAGGTAAACAAGATGGCTGCAAGATACCTCTCAGAGTGCTACACAGCTGTCTCACTGAAGGTTTTGGCAGAAAAAATAATACCTTGGGGTTAATAAAAAGGTTAACATTTTTTTGTGACAATTTGGAGAATTCTCATTTGGTGTGACTAGTGGAAGCAGGTGGCATCTTAATGAAAACAGGATGGCTTGTGACAATTTGGCATGAGACAATTTATAAGAAGCATAAAAGTAGAAACAAATACAATTATAATTTAGTCTTTCATTGAACTCATATGAGCACCACATGAGACAGGTAGGAACAGGTGCTGTCATTGAAATCTGTCATGCCGTCAATGAAAATTATCATCTGTCAGCTGAAAATTGCAAGTGGTTATGCTGTATAATGTAATCGTATTTTCAAACCTCTGACTGCGGCTTTGGACAAACAGACAGACATGGCATCTTACTAAATAGCAAAGATTTTAGTCTTACAACAGCAAAAACATTTTACAGATGCTTGAAACTTACTTCAGAAGAAATTAATAAACTAGTACGGTCAAATTAAATAAATACTCAAACTACTATAAATAAATAAAAATTGATATGACACTAAAACATGTGGGAGCATCTATCTTTTGATGGTCAGACAACTCTTAGTTATGTTCTAGTCTAGCAACAACTGATTAAATATGTAGTGAGTGATGCTGACGCAGGGCGACCTGCAGCATCAACTAACATCGAGTACTTTCTGTTTGTTTGCTGCATTGACGGTGTAAACTACTTTTCGTTGAATACCCACTATTTTTGAAAATTAATATATTGTAAGAAAAAAAACAACTACGTACTTTTTGCCATGCCATTTTCTTATGTGATGAAAATAAGATAAAAAGTTTTATATTTCATCCTATAAATTAAAATTGATAGCATAAATAACCTCACCACAACCACATCCAAGTTGGCATCCATCTACTCCAAATACAAAACCATTTGGACAAGTAATACCTTTTTCCACACAGTTGAACACCTCACAACCTCCTGGTGGTGGATCTATAAAACAAGGTGTGGTACAAATTTAGCATATTTTTTGGGAAACTGTAAAAACGATGTTTTAGTTTTTTAGTAGAGACCCATACTCCAAAACCTAAACAAGGTAAGACTCACCTTATTCCCAAAAAAACTACTTTCAGAGTTACTCAACGGTTGTAAACACACTTTCTCACAATAATCCTGCTACATCTAAATCTCAATGTAAATCTCCCACAATCTTTTTCCCGTGCAGGCCATTGCAGGGTGGATTTCGGACAAGCCATTTTTTGGAATCAACTCCCTAAGTCTATTAAAGGCATAGAGAAGATGGCCAGTTTCAAGAGAGAACTCAGGTTGCATCTTTTGACATGTGAGTAAAACTGATGACGACAAGCCCAACGCCACGACTAGCTATGCTATTGCGTATTATGGGATTCATCACTCCTCCAGCTTTTTTCTTTTGCTTAACTAATTTTGTTGATAAAAATAAAACACAAATCACAAATTAAATACATGAAACCAAATGTTAAGATGCTTATTAAATAAGTTTTGGTTGATTTCCAGTCAGAGCTATATATTGTTTGCTAAGCAGCAAATTGTGTAATTTTTTATTCAAACCTACTAATGCTAAATATATTATTTTACAAGTTTATTTTACTCTAGCATGCCAGCCGACTAGACCATGGCAGGATGAACTAGATAAGCAGGTTAGTAATTTGATGATTTACTATTCAATGCCTAATGAGTTTCATGATCATACTGATTACCATATGCATGAGAGGATAAACCATAGAGGAGACAACTACTAGTAAAATACTATGCAAAGTATACATAAAATTCTGACTCACTGCATGCACAGATAGGGCAGCTTTCAGCATCAGTAGCAAAGCCATGTGGACAACTTATATCACAGTTTTCTAGTCTGGGACAACCATCTGAAAAAATAAGATCAACGTGGTAAAAAATATGGCTGTAAGATACTTC